>NC_024797.2:17922813-18222813 GCF_000309985.2 Brassica rapa | reverse complement strand
AATACTAGTTGAGTAGTTCTACGTATCAGAAAAAGAAATTTTTACATTTTTTCTTTTGCTCGCTACTGATAACTTTTCATCAATATTAAAGAAAAGAAGAAATGTGGGCACCATCGTCACTGATTCAGTCTTTTGAAAAGGATTACTTGCGCTGCCTCACCGTCGGTGCCGCCTCACTCTTTATTTTTTCTATAATTAATACTCCAAAATGTTCAGATCCATCCACGTGGATAAAGAGTTGAATCTAACCATTGGATCTACACGGGAATCACGATGAGATAGTTTCTTTACCCTTTTTGATTGCGGAGTTGGGGACAAGAATCCAATCAAACCTATCTTCTCTACCTCTCATTATGAAGCCGCTTTCTCCCACACCCGCTCCTACGTCGCCGTTTTATCCCAACCCACAACCATTACTATTTTCCTAACCTCGTTTCATCTTACAGACTTACACCAACCCATATTCGAAAGCAACGCTTATCATTACTCTTAACAGATAGGAGTATAAAACAATAAGGGGTTTTTACCAAAAGTAACCCACAACTTGATTTTAATCCCAAACCTATACCCAAACTTGAATCAAATGCAAAACTAACCTAAAAACCTAGTGAAATTACAGCTAAGCCCTTTGTGACCAAACAAAAAAACAGAAGCCATTTTTACGAATATATCCCCAGTAAATCGTCTGAGTCGTCTGAGATGTTGAAAGTCGTCTGGACGACTGAAGTGTAAGTCGTCTGGTACCAGTTTATTTTAAAAATAATTTATAAATCTTGTAAAAAAATATTTTGATGCGTAAAAAATAAAAATCAAGTAATTATAAACAGTTTTAACTAATATAAATTAAGATATGATAAAATTGATTTGTTTTGAAGATAGATAAGTGAAAGTAGTGAATCATGAAATACTTTGGTTTAGGAGTTTGGCAAACATATGTTGTAGTATTGTATGTATTGTTAGGGTTAGATTTTGGAAAACTAAAATATTTTTTTCAAAAATTAGTTTTCACCTATATGTGTTTATTTTTGTGTATAGTAAACACTTTTCAAGTTTGATTTGGTTTTATGAAGTGTTTAATTAGATAATTAAGTTTAGGGGTTATGTTTAGGGTGTGGACGACTTATATTTCAATTGTCTGTTGAATAATTTACCCGGACGACGTATATTTCAGTCGTCCAGACGACGTATATTTCAGTCGTCCAGACGACTTACTTGTAAGTCATCTGGGAAGTCTTCTATTTTAGTTTCCCGCTAAAAATATTTAATTTCCCGCTAAAAATATTTAATTTCCCGCTAAAAATATTAAACTCTTCTGGACGACTTACATGTAAGTCGTCTGTTTTAATTTCTTCACCAGACGACTGAAATGTAAGTCGTCCAGGAAGTCGTCTGAGTCAAAAATATTTAATCTAATTGGATTTTTTGTCTTCCTATAAAAAGAAAAATTTACACATTCTCTGTCCTCCTCTCAAATGGCTGCAACAAAAATGTAATGTTCATCATTCTAAAACTCTCCAACCTCTCTCTAATCTCTTTGACTTGAAAACACCAAACTTTATATGAATTTTTCAGTTTTGTCTCATGTATTTCTTACTAATCTATCTCTTTTGCAGGTTTTTAATCAAATGGTACTCATCTTCCACTAATTTAGAGGTAGATCTATTAATTTTTGATATGTATTTTTGTGTGTTCTATAAATGTAGATTTATCTAATCTTCCACTCATTTTCTCTATTTTTAAGTCATTTGAACGTTTTTGGATATGCAGGTTTTTCAGATCTGGATTTGATGTGCATGTTTTTCAGATCTGGAAGACTTCTGGGACGACTTACCTGTTAGTCGTCTGGAAGTCGTCTGGAAGTCGTCTGGACTTCTTGGAAGTCTTCTGACAAAGTCGTCTGGACTTTCAGGAAGTCGTCTGGACTTCTAGGAAGTCGTCTGGACTTCTAGGAAGTCGTCTGGATTTTTCTGAGCGTTTTGGTAAGTTCTTATGTCTGATTTTTCTTCATTTGGTAACTTCTTGTTGTATAAAGTTCTTACTTTTTCTCAAACTAAAACTCTCCAAACCCACTCTAATCTCTTTGACTTGAAAACACCAAACTTTATATGAATTTTTCAATTTTGTCTCATGTCTTTGTTACTAATCTATTTTTTTTTGCAGGTTTTTAATTAGATGGTACTCATCTTCCACTAATTTAAAGGTAGATCTTTTATTTTTAGATATGTATTTTTGTGTGTTCTGTAAAGGTAGATTTATCTAATCTTCCATTCATTTTTTCTGTTTTTAAGCCATTTGAACGTTTTTGAATATGCAGGTTTTCCAGATCTGGATTTAATATGCAGGTTTTTCAGATCTGGAAGACTTCTGGGACGACTTACTTGTTAGTCGTGTGGAAGTCGTCTGGAAGTCGTCTGGAAGTCGTCTGGACTTCATAAAAATCGTCAGGACTTCATGTAAAGTCGTCTGGAAGTCGTCTGAACTTCCTAAAAGTCTTCTGGCAAAGTCGTCTGAACTTCCTCGAAGTCGTCTGGACTTCTTAGAAGTCGTTTGGACTTCTTAAAAGTTGTCTGGTCTTGTCTACTCAAGTGGAATCCAAGCTTGTCTTTGTAGATGAATGATCTATAATAGTTTTGTTTGTGGTCTGTTTTGTGAATTGCATGTATACTCTTTTAGTTGTGAATTTTTTGTAAAATCAGTAATAATGTTTTCCAAGATGTATTAAATGTGCTAACAATGTGTTTACACATTTACAAATCAATGAAATAATAGACTTCAGTAATATTTTTCTTATCTTTGGATCTCTCATATGCAATAATAAACTCCAATGGCCTTTTTCTCATCTTAATAAACAAGAATGTTGGTAAGAGATGGAAACAAATAATAGTAACTAGTCAAAGAATATCATATTTTTTATAAGTTTGCATTGAAAAACTTAGTCAAATTTAGTAAAAATAAGGGAGAGAACATATTTTGTAAATATGAGTTTTACATATCTTGAAGTTACTTATCACTCTTAAAAATACAAGTTATTCAAAAACTAACGTAGAAGACTTAAAAACTGGTGGAGAAGACGCGGACGACTTCAATCTAAGTTGTCTAGACGACTAAACTATATGTCGTCTGGTCAACGCAGAGGTTATTTTTGCAATTGACTTTAAAATCTGTTATTTCGGACGACTGAAAGTTAAGTCGTCTACTATTGTTTGGTTAAAAAAAAAACTTCAAAAAAGCTAGACGACTTACATTTCAGTCGTCAGAGGTTAGTTTTGCATTTGACTGGATTATTTCAGAAGTTTGACTTTTTGGACGACTTACATTTCAGTCGTCTAGTGAAAATTAAAATAATAATATTTTTTTAAAAGTAGACGACTTACAGTTAAGTCGTCATAGGTTAGTTTTGCAATTGAAAAAAAAACTTCAAGATTTAATTATATACAGACGACTTATAATTCAGTCGTCCACGAGACGACTGAAATGTAAGTTGTCCAGGATTTACGAGGTTTGACCAGAATCTCGGAAAAAAGTCCTGGACGACTTACAATTAAGTCGTCTGGTGGACGACTGAATTATAAGTCGTCTGTGTATAATTAAATCTTGAAGTTTTTTTTTTCAATTGCAAAACTAACCTATGACTACTTAATTGTAAGTCGTTTACTTTAAAAAAATATTATTATTTTAATTTTCGCCAGACGACTGAAATGTAAGTCGTCTTGGGAAGTCAAACTTCTGAAATTATCCAGTCAAATGCAAAACTAACCTATGACGACTGAAATGTAAGTCGTCTAGGTTCTTTGGAATTTTTTTTGAAACCAAACAATAGTAGACGACTTAACTTTCAGTCGTCTCAGGTTACAGATTTCAAAGTCAATTGCAAAAATAACCTCTGCGTTGACCAGACAACTTCCAGGTAAGTCGTCTACAGCCAGACGACTGAAAGGTAAGTCGTCTACAGCGAGACGACTTCCCAAGTAAGTCGTCTGACGAACAGATCTGGAAAAAAACTCGATGTCATACCTTAAATTGGTGAGATAAGTTCCTTAGCATACATAAGGCTTCTCCAAGCACACATAATCACAAACGAAAGTCACCCACCCATAATCGTTAGCTTCTATGACTTTATGAACCATAAAAATTTTAGAATCAAAATCTTGGGTTTTTTTAGCTCATTGTGGAGAGAAAGTGAGAGATATGTTGTGTTTAGTTCACAAGAATGGAAAAAGAAGAAGGGTAAATCGATTGTGGGAGCATTAAGAGCTTCAAATTGGTTGTTCATGGTGGTTGTGGTATTGATGACAATGGCAATCTTGTAATTACTTGAAGATGATGAGGGTGAGAGAGTAAAAATGTCATTTTCGAAAAAAAAAAAAAAAAAATTGATGGCATTTTCGTAAATTATATGAACTTGTGGGGTGAATAGGGCAAAACCAATTTTCAAAAAAAAGGGAGGTTAGTTTTGTGTTTGACTTTAAGTTGTAGGTCAATTTTGCAAAAATCCCAAACAATAATGCTCTTACGCTAAAAAAAAATAGAAGAGTAAAAAAATCTTATTAACCAGCCATATTCATAACGGAAAAGAATAGGGGAAATAAATATTTTATAAATTATATGACTAGTTTAACGATTAACATGATACTCTTTCCGTTTCTAAAAGGTTTATATTTTAGAAAAAAAAATATTTCAAAAAAATACATTTTTTATATTTTCAATATATAAATTAATTGTAAATTGTAAACTTTAAAAAACATAATTATGTTTGTTAAAATTATATTGGTTAAAAGTTATAAAAAAATAATAACAGAAAATAATATATTGATAACTAAAATTTAATATGTTTTTTTAATGCGTGAAAATCTTAAAATATGCATTTTAAAGAATATGTGTTAATACAACTCATCTAGAAAATCTCAATTTTATATCATTAAAAATATTTCTTAATAGTGAGATATATAGTACCAACGGTTAATCTTGATAGGGTAGTATTAATTGTTAACAAGATATTCATATAAAGAAAAATTAAAACACATTTCTAGTTGTTTCTTAAAATATGTTTTTACTCAAATGGAGATCTTGTTTTAAATTGGGAAAATATAATGATAATGCGATGAAAAGTATCAGTAGCGAGCAAAAGAAAAATTTATCGGTATTAAACTTATCTTTTGAACGGCAGAATCTATCTATTTAAAAATCTAGGTTCTTTCTGGCAGAACCTAAGAGTATTAATATTCATTCATCTGTTTTTTTTTTGGAACAATTCAATCATCTGTTAAGCAAAAAAAAAAAGAAACAATTCATTCATCTTTTCAGAACTCAAATTTCAGTTAAGAGGAAAAGTAGTTCGTACTTTGTATGCAGTCCCTAATTGGTGACGTAAACGCCAATTATTTTTACTAATATACGCCGCAGAGAAAAAGGGGCTCCACACACGTCGGCTGCGTGTCTGCTGGAAACTTCTTCTTTTCTTTTTTTTTCTGAGAAAAGATGAATTTATTTTTTTCCGGCTGCTTGGAAACTTGTATCTAACTCTCTCTCTAATTAAGTTTTATCATACTCCAACTTTGGTTATTTTTGCGATTTTATTTAATCAATGCCAAACGAAAAATAAGATTTTTAATCAAACTAATACCAAAAAAGAACTGATTTTAGATTTTTTGAAACAATTGCGGAGTGAAAAATTAGATGAAGATAATTATGAAGATCACCAAATTATTGATATAAAATTTGCAATAACAAAATTAAAGGCTACAGATAGAGGAACAACAAGGTGAAACCAAGTCGCAAAAAAGCACACAACAAAAGTTCAGATCTCCAGTTATGTAATAATATGTACATAACGATCCATGTCAGCTAAAATTATATTCTCTCTCCCGATTGAAGTTTTTTTCTTAAAACCGATAATAATAATTATTCTAGAGTGAGAGAGAATAAAAAACTACGAGAATACGAATTCTCTCAGCTCCCAAACAAACAAAAAAAACGCATGCGCGTCGGAAATGAGCACGACCACGACCACCTTCGATAAGTTCAGGCCTGTTCCGACGGAGGAGACAAGTTTAGATCTAGATCAAACAGCTGAGATCTCTTCTCCATCACACCTTCGAAATCAACAACCGACGACGAATCAGAGTCGCTCTGAGCCACACAAGCCACCTTTGTAGCCACATGCATCACCGGCAACCTAAAAGCCGACGCCACCGGAGGCGGAGCACGACCTCCGTTGCCTACTCCCATAACGTCCAAGAAGTAAACAGGACGCGCCATCGGGATCTGATAGCCGCCGAGGCGAAGCTCGAGCTGCGGCGGAACAATCACAGCACTCGCCGGCGTAACCGCCGCCGGAGGAGAAGCGCAATCGAGGGTGCTGCTCTGGCTAGGGCTACGCTCGAACCCGCCGCCGGCAGCCGGCATCTTCTCACTCAGCTCGAGAAAATTGGGGAAATTGGTCTTAGCCTTGGCCCCACGGAAATCACGCGCCGCCGCATCGTAAGCACGCGCCGCCTCTTCAGCGGTATCGAAAGTACCGAGCCAGACCCGGGTTTTCTTACCCGGATCTCGGATCTCCGCGGCATAACGGCCCCATGGCCTCTTCCTAACGCCTCTGTAACGAATCTCCTTGGCATTATTGTTAACCGGGTCGGGTTTCAAACCAATCTTGGCCATAACTAAAATATAAAGGAGGAGAGGGAGAGAGAGAGAGAGTGGTGTGATAATTGAAGATGGAAGAGGAAGGAGGTGTTGTTTATATATAGATGGAGAGAGAGTAAAAGCGACGCTCCTTTTGGGGCGCTTTGTTGTGAACAGTCAAAGCCTGAAAATGGTTTTAGCGGCTTCTCTTACAAGAACAGCGGTTTTCATGGTTTTCTTCCTATCTTCCACTTATCCTTTGCCACGTGTGTCTGTGTCCTCCTTCAAGATTCCTTGTTTTCGTATTAACCCGTCATTTTGTTTTTATTTTTTACCACCAAGCGTTTTCATTTTTTTAGCTCATATTTAAAATGTATATCAACACATGGTATTACACATATACATGGTTTAAAAATAGAAACATATACTAACAAAATACATTCCTGGAATATATATAGATATATGTTTGAATGTAATTGATGAATATTTTAACAGTAAGATAATTAAATTATTATATCTTTGCAATCAATTTTTGTATAAAACAGATCTTACTTTTACTCATCAATACATATTTAGAGCTATTTATCACGTGGAGTATCTTTTATGCTCATAAATATTTGATGCTAAAGTAACATTTATTCATTTCTTGTAACCAAGAGTATCGTTACTTAAGGCTCTGAATGGTATAAGGCTTTAAATGTTACGAATCGCTCCGCTCCGCATTCTAGTTAACAGTAACAAAAATCTTTACGTATACGATATATTTATACGTTTTTATAACTGTTAAAAGTGCACCGCAGTTAAACCGTTTGTCCCACACCGTTCAAACCGCAATTACCATTCAGAGCCTAAGACGAAAACCTATCTGATGTAAACAAAAAGTGATACAAAGGGCAGTATATCAGAGGAAACCAGGAAAATAAATGTTACTTATTGAATGGAAATGCATGGGGCTTGCTGTGTTTCCCACACAAGAATTCCTTATATACTCGTTTATTTTTCTCAATTCGTAATCAAATGAATTAAAATGCAATCCCATATCAACATTTATTTATGAGATTAATTATACTATGGAACTTTAATTGTTTTGTGCCGGTTGCTCACGTGGTGTAATATTTAAAGGATTGTTTTCTTATAAAAGATAGATAAAATAAGTAGAACTACAGCTGCATTTGAATTTGCACGCTTACGCTTAGAGTTTAAATTGTTTCAAATAAATTTATTGACACACAAGATGTATATACGAATACATATATTTTTTTCTAACATATGATTATTTATGCTACAAATTAGATAAAGAAAAAAACTAAATTTACGATTTGTAGGAGTTCCATCACAGTAAGACTTTTTCCTACCTTTAAGATTCAACATATTCTAAAGCACGCGTAATTTACTAGCGGACAAGCTGTTACGAGGTGCGAGATGTTCTCCTCTGCTATATTCTATGTCAATTTTATGTCTTTGGTTTGGTTTTCTGAGTCGGACGAGCATATATCTTAGTTTCGTTTTATTATTGTCAAAAAAAAATTTACGATTTGTTTTACATTTACGGAATAGATAAGTTTGTGAGCCAACATCAAAGTCTAGCTTTCGGAAAAGAGAGATTGTGCATTGTTATTTCAATTGAAAATACCTTAAAACGAAGCTGGTGCATCTAATTCATAGTTTGAAGTATCTACAAAACTAGGAAATATTGGGTACAGTCAGCTATGATAAAAATAAATGCAACAACTTGGAAATAAATTTTCAGCTGCGTCTGTAAAGATGCGAGAGAAACTATATACCATACAGTATAACGCAAAAAATCTGAACGTGTGGCAAGAGGCGCGGCTCAGAAACTGCGTTTCCATGTAAACGCGTGAATCTCACCGTCAAACACGTGCCGACGGTGATCGCGTGAAAAAAGTACTATGGGTGACTTCTTCAACTCAACTCTAGTTCAACGTTGATTTTGACTCCTTTTTATTACAGTTTTATTAAAAGTTTAAAAATGCAAAAGGTCACATATAGCCGCCCCTCCTCCAAAAACTTATTAAAAGGCAACAAGGTCCCACTAGTGCACTCACTAAATAAAATAATTAATCGAATTTAAAAAACAAACCTATAGTGCCACACGGTCAATCAGACGCGTGGAGAACGATCAGGAGACAAGGAGAGAATGGTGGCCGTGTTGGCTAGTCAAGATTCCAATGGCGGTGGGCCCACCATCTGTTCTTGACGGCAGGGAGACGTGTGATTGAGATTTAAGACCAGTTAATTAAATTATGGTTAATTGTTTTAATTATATTCTTTGTTTTACTTTAACGACAGCTACATAATGTCTCCACTTTATGGATAATGGATTGGGTTTTCTTGGGCCACAGAATCTTCTGGATATATGAATTAAAAAATCCATTCTGTAAAATAATGTAGTAGTCTTTTATTTCTATTAAAGATCTACAAACACAATGGACTCACTAAGGTATTATTTAATTTACACTAATACAGCCTACATATTAAATTCCCTTTGTAAATTTAATATATAAATTTAAGGGACATATAAGAAATGTTTTTCATAAAACCTTCTATTACTATTCTAGAAAAAGAGTTTAAGAATTATCCTTATTAACATAGGTATTCTCAAACAAAATTAACGAGTTCCTTGATCATATATACTACGTACATATATATAAGGGATTATAATAGTTTGTATCTTAATTGCAACAATTAATTATCAGGAAATTTTGGTTAACTGCAATAGTTTTAATATGTTACGTATGGCTTTCGAAGATTCAAACTTGGCAAGTTTGTGAAAATGTTATTTTCAGCTGCATAATATGTGTGCGCTGGAAAATGTTGATGAGGCCAACATGATTTGGAAAGATATCATTGCTTCTAAATGCGGCGAGATGTTGTCAGCTACGGGACGATGATTAATGCATTGGCAAAGAAGGCCATGATGTGAAGAGGAATGGTGCCGGAGCCAAAAACCTGAGACCTTACTAAACAAGATTAAGGCCCAAGCCAATTATCAAGACAAAAAGCCTTTAGATTCAACAGTTCAAAAGAAGAGTCTGAATTATACATGATGCAATTTTCACATCTTCCACGTTATCTTATAGCAAAAACAATCTTAATCTTAGTCCATGTTCTTTTTAGGCAGCCATGGCCACAGCTTCTTCCGCTGCTGCTGCTGTGGCAGGGACATACCAACCGTGGTGGATCTCAACGGCCTTTTTCCTCCTGGCCAAGCGAGACTTCCTACGCGCACCAGTGTTCTTGTGTAGCGCTCTAACCTTAACTGCTTTGTCTATTGCAGAATAAGCCTCTCCTATCAGTTTCTCCACGGTAACGATCTCATCTGGTTGCGCTTCTGCTTTCTTCTTGAGCCCATCTAGTGCTTCCAAGACCTGTTTAATATACGTAACAATTATAATTTAATTATCATTAAATTATCTAATTATCAAAGACTCTTAGACCTTCCCCAAGTTCTAACAAAAACATCTAATCATCTCAACGGTGATGATGACTAATCCACCTACAAGCCCACCACCTATAATCAATATCCCAATACGAATCAAACTAATCACTGTCGTTGTCCAAAGGTTACTACAAGAAGTGCCAAGGAGAAACATTCTCTAAACATTTTGTTCCCAAACATAGTTAAACAAAAAGTGATATGATTAACCATTTACCTTCTTCATCCGAGTACGAGCTTCAGACTTCTTAGATTTGTTGTAAACGCGTCTCTTCTCGGCTTGGCGAGCTCTCTTTGCAGCTGAATCAGCTTTCTTCGTCGGAGCAGCCTCACACACAATCATTTGCCTCCTCATTGGCCTATTCTGTACCAACATGTTCCCTGTAGAGAAGGAGACACATTGAGAAACGCTCTGGGAGAAGCTAAGGGAAGAACAGACAGTAGCCGACGCACCACGACGAGCGGAGAAGGAATAAGTTGGAGAAGAAGAAGCTCCCTTAAGCGAAAGGACATTGAATTTGGAATTGAGATTCGCACATGAAGAAAGACACTGGACTACTGTCGCCATGGCTTCCTTCTACTACCGAACTCTTCTCTTTGGTCTCCTTTGATGTCTCTGTGTTATCCAGAAAGAAAGAGATGATGTCTCCGACAGTAATTTACCATTTTAACCCCTTGTTATATGTTTCGTCTTTCGGGCCAAGGCCCATTACATTCAAGGGGCCCACCAGTTTATCTTGTTATTAATCCGTCTTATCTATCCCAAGTTAGCAACAAGAACTGAAATTGCTGTTTTTTCATATTTTTTTTGTAGTAACTTTAGATTTAACTTTTTGTAAAATCTGAACATCATTAATATGATATTAGCATTCTTAACCAAAAAAAAAATTCGACATTTACCTTTCAAAATCAATCCAATTTTTCTTTTTAGTATGAACTTTAACCTTTGCAAAATCAATCCCGTTTTTAACAGAAAAATGAGTTACTAGTTTTATAATTTTACTTTTTGATGGCACTCAATAGTACTAGAAAACTAGTTGTAAGCAAAACAAAATTCAGAAGTTCATTGTACTTTCACATAGAAAATCATGAAATAAAACATGCATAAAGTCATTACAAAACACGTACATAAACCAAATGCAACACACAGCTACATGATTCGAAACTAATACAAACCATTAATTAAAACGAAAGTTTAGTTTTTCTTAAAACGAATTCATAAACGGTAGATAGATAGAGACAGCTTGTGACCGGATAACGAATCATCAGAGAGCAAACGGCCACGAACTCACGGCGGAGCCTCCACCGTACACTCCGAACGGCTGAGAAGGAGTTGTAAACACCGTCGGAGGCAGAGAAGGTAGATTCGGTAAAAACGCTGCGTCGATGCTGAACTGTCCAGAAGCTCCCACATCCATAAACTGACCAAACGCCACGTCATCACCGAAGCAGCGCGGCTGACGTGGCAGAGAAGGCGGTGGAGGAGGAGCCGGAAGGTAAGCAGGAGGAAAGCTCGCGTCAGCATGAGCTGCAGAGGTATTGGAGAAACAGGACACGTGCTCCGTCGCATAGGCGTCGATCATCGGAGCAATTAAAGAACCAGCGGAGGAGGAGGAAGAGGAGCAGTTGACACCGCCGGAAGAAGAGATCAGTTTTGTCTCTCTACTGACAACACTGCTTTTCAGACAGACTTTAGAGAGAACCCATTCATCCTGTGTAATAAGAACAAAACATAAAAACCACATTTAAAAAAAAAAAAAAAAAAAACACATTTAAATTGTTTAACTTCAAAAACACATTTTGGTAGTTAACATTTTTTTTTTTGGGTAAGTGAATGAATCATATAGAAAGATTACGAGATTTACCTTAGCGGAGGAAGTGATGTAATGGTAAGAGAACTTTCCGTCGAGGCGATACTCATGCATGACCCAACAGCTTTTCTCACCTTTAGGAGCTCTGCCTTTGTAAAAGACAAGAGTCTTCTTCATCCCGAGAAGAGAGTTTGTCTTTGAGCTTTTGATCTCTCTGTCTTTACCAGTTGCTTTCCAGTAGCCAGCTTCTGTTGCTCTGTTAGTTCTTAGGCCCGTTGGGTACTTACGGTCTCTCAGTGTGAAAAAGTACCACTCTTTCTCCCCCATCTTCGCTTTCTCTGCTCATATATGAAAGAGAGTCTCAAAGTAAGTAAATACTCTGTTTTAAAGACAGAGAAACAAAAACTGGTGATGATCATGTAGTGTTTGTTTTTAATTAAAAGTTGGACTTCATAATGTTAAGAGTTATAATGATTGACCTAGACCCTCTTCCTTGTATACATATATGACATTTAAATTGATAGGAGAAAAGTCTAAGCTTGGGAGGTTAGACCAATGGCTCTTTAAGTATCTAAAAAAAGAGGAAAGTTTGAAACTTTGAACCTATTACTAGAGTTTTAGACATAATTCTACAGATGGGTTTAACTCTGATAACATTTGGTAGAGTTATAACAATGTCTTAAGTCTAAAGGTATGCAAGAACATAGTAAAGTCTCAAACTTTGAACCTATACCGATGGTTTATGACATTAAACTAGAGTTTTAACAGTGATAAGTGGGCTTACCAGGAAGCTCCCAAGGCTCAGACTTGTTGAGATCAACTTGAGAAATGGCGGCACATGAGAAACTGGAGTCAAGGACTTTCTTGAGGAGGTAGTAAGTGATGAGCTCTTCATCGGTAGGATGAAACCTAAAACCAGGTGGCATTACGGTTTCATCTTCATATCTCGATCTCTCCCAACCATTAAACACATCCATATCCATTGTGTGGGGAAGGAACAAAAGACACGAAAGAGGACGAGGAAACTGTAAAGCCAACAAAACCCTAGATTTTTCTAATTTTTAAAGACAAATGAAGGGTAAAAATAATAAAAGGGTACTTTTTTAATGATCTGTGTTTCTCCTGTTCTACAAGCAACTGATGTGATATTTGACTGTAGCTAGTGACAGACAGGAGTTGATGTTGATGTGTACAATACACCACACAAAACGAATATATATTATTGTATAATAATTAATTAAAATCGCTAAATTGTGGTAATAGAATCTAGGATAATTATAATTATCTATTGAGTCATGCAATGTGTGCGTGACTGAAAATCTCAGGGGACTCTACGTCAGCCAAAATCTCTTTAAAAAAAAATTAAATTAACGTTACTAGCCAATAGATTATTGGATACTAGTTGGATCTTTTTTCTGAGCTTCAACATGTATAAGATTCTATACGCATTAATGTTTTCAAGACAAAAACTTTATTACAAGAAGAAAAAAAAAGTAAGAGCATGGATGCATCAAATCGTGAGAAGAGATCACATCCATCCATCAATTATCTGTCACAAGGAAACGTCGCACATATACAAAGATGGAGGAGTCGCAGGCTTTACATCAAATCATACTCCCATGCATCTTTCAATTTTTTTCTCCTCCTACGCTCTGCTATTTTTCACCTCTATGCGACCCACAAATTACTCTACCTATTTCCTTTAAATGATTTCACCCTTTTGAAGATTATTATTACTTTTCAATAACTTTTTTTGAAGATTATAAGTTACATTTTGGTGACTGGTAGATAATAGTTGTAGGTCGACACGTTACATTGAGTAGGAGAAATAACACATGGGTTTCATTATTGTGGAGAATACGTTTCAATTATTTAAACAAAAGATTATTGAAAAAGAAAAGATTTTAATAGTTGTGGATTGTTGTATGAAAACAGATATCGAGAAAAAGAAAACTTGTGCACCGAGAGACGACCAATAAGGAAGCCGAGTGACGTTATATACCTGTGGTGGAGGAGCGAATCATCTCCGCCGCCCTCAAGGCCTCATCCCTACGGCGTCGTTTTCGAGTCTACGGCAAAATTTGGGACCCACCTCGAACAGTTTTGGCATTTTCTGGTTCGGACATGTTAGAAAAAGGATCAAACTCGTTCAGTTCAAACTTGTCATGATTAGGTCGAATAAACGTTACCTAAAAAGAAACAAAAAACAATTCTAAATTTAAACCAGACCGAATTTAAACCAGATTCACTTTAAACGCGGATCTAACCGGGTCAGTGATTAGATAATGCAATTTGGGCATTTTGTGTTTTTGTTTGATTCGGTTAGGTTAATTCTATCTCCGATTTTTCGGTTATACAGAGACATATCGTTCTTTCAGTGATTTATACAATTTGGTTCAATTTTAATTTAATTATTTTGATTTTTAGTTTCCCATTTAGATGATAAAATTAATAACTGGTTAATATCTGAAAAAATTTCAGATCTGGTTTGGTTTAAATTTTAGGATATTTTTAATAAATTTAATCGATAATTTATCATAAAGAAAAAAAATATGAAGTAATTTGAATACTTTTGGATAAAATATTAGGTATTTTTGTTCATTTTGGTTTTTGATTTCCGAAACACAATCAACGCATATATTTATGAAATTCGGTTCTGAATAATAAAATTAAAACTGATTATTATCTGAGAAAAATTCAAGTTCAATTCAGTTCAGAATTTTGAGATATTTTAATAAAAATTTTAAAAAATTTTAATGTTTTAAAAAAATAATAAATAATTCAAAATTTTTTGATAAAATAATAAGCAGTTCAGTTCGTTTTTTTTTTTATTTTTCAAAATAGAATCTACGCGTTATTTATGAAATTTAGTTAAGTTCGATTTTTAGTTTTGGGTAAATTATACTCAAACAAAACCAACACCTTTGGGTAAATTTCAATTTTCACAACAAACAATTTGAGACTTTTTACAGAAATTGTATTCAAATTATGATCCAAACGGGTTACAAACCGAGGATGGTTAGTGGTTACATTGATGCAAATCAAATAAATCAAAACCGGGAATGGTAACAAATCCAATTTAAAAGACTTTCTTTGATCAGTTTTTGATGATGACATCAGAGAGAGCAAAGTCATGGAACGGTGGACCTGCAAGAAACGACACAAACTTTAAAACTCTCTTGCAACCCACACACTATCATCTAACCTTAGTTGAATCAATCAAATGTTTAAGGAGATGAGAAGTAACCTCCTTGTTCACTTAGAATGTGAAACGGAATGTGTGCAACCATTTTGTCCCCACCCTCACTCCAATTAACCGTGCCAGGAAACCGTTTCTCTGACACACGTGAAGGTCCTAACACAGACCAACAGATCCCTGGTTCGTTCATCAGTCCTAAGTAATCATGTGCTCGTCTCCAAACCCTTGCATCTGATATCCTAGACCGAACCACCTACATAGTTTTGTAACTCACACTTTAGTGATCATTGCAAAGCGTTTTTAAATGGGATTCATATATGTCTCTGAGTACCTTTCCCAAGGCGACACGAGCTCTTGGCAACAGCTCACGGTGATAAGTTGCGAGCTTTGCGATAGCTGTCACTACAAAACACAACAGCCTCGACTGTGTTGTTCTTCTGGAACCGTTCCCAGATTCTTGCCTCAGACCTAAACGGCTTTTATTTTTTGGGTTGTTGGAAGCAAAAGTGGTGTAAATAGAAAGGCATGAAGAAGATGATATATATAACAAAGGCTAATGAGATACCTTGATGAGAGATTCTCATAGAGAAGCAGCTCTAAGCTTTCAAAGAGCTCCCGAGCAGCTTCCTTGTGTGATTCTCCTCCACCACCGTACTCTCCAATTGCCCAACATAGCTGTAAAGCTAACTCTCTCTATGGAAAAAGAAAAACATGTTTTAGAGAAGACTGATAATCATTTTACAAAGAATCCGTTGAGAGATATCAGAAACTGACCTTAGCAGGGTCATCATAAGCTTCTCCAAGCCTGTCAATTATAGGCTTCTGCATTATGTAAACGAGTTTCAGCCAAATTAAAAAACTTATCATTGTAATAAAACGAAGGCATTACTTACTTTCAACAGCGCAATGAAGTTTGGAGACTTCTGAAATGCAGCCAGGACGAATTCAAGTAGCCTCCTACGGATCTGTATACACATCTCTGTAAGATATAAGTTTCAATACAAAAGATGCGTTGATGGTTACCTCATGAGAAAAGTTCTTATCCGGAAACATTGTGGAGTTCCTTGCCATGAGTAGAGGGATTAGTGCACAGATCAGAGCTGCAGAAAGAAAAGAAAACAAACATGAATAGACTCAATAGTGGTCAAAGGTTTAACTATGTTCGTAATTGACTTATCCTCCTTAGAAAACTTAAGAACACTACTGTAAGTCTGTAAATAATCTTACAGTCATTAGCATCTCGCAGAGTTACACTAAAGTAGACATCAAGAAGCCGAGGAGCAATCTTAAGTGTCTGCATCATCCTCTCTGACCGAGGACCACTTGCAGCAGCCTGAAGGGCAGTGTTTAATGCGGGAGAAGGTCGGTGTCGTTCCTGCATTACAAAGTTGACTAAAGACTTACATTTTTTTTAATATAAAATATCTGAATGATGTAAGAACTGAGGCAGGAGGCATACAGCTAGACCATCATTTTCGTCCTTGAGAAGCTCAAGAAACAGAGGATCAGCTACATCTATTGTATTGTTATCTTCAGACTCTGAGTCATCCCCTCCATCTCCGATGGTTGAACCGGTATAGGCTTCATCCATAAGGGCAAGAAGCATCTGTATTTAAGGGGAACTTTGTCATTCATTGACTATATCTGAGAACACAGTCTAGCAAGTAAATGTGTTTTTTTTAATGAGATATAAAAACCTCAGGAGCTGCACTCTTCTGGATTGAAGCAATGCTACCTCCGACCCTTGACCCTGACCCGGAGCTCCTTTCCACTTTTTCTAGTGCCACAACCAGCACTAGCAAGAAAATTAACAAAGAAAATACGTAATTAGAATACTCATAAACTAAATTAGGCTGAGAGAATACATAAGTTCAAGCATCAACGCAGATAGGCTCAAAGGGAGACTCACTTGGCAAGTCTAGAATGGATGGAAACAGAGGAAGAAATGATCCAGGTGATATCAGTCCTGGGAATATCTTCAGGAAGGACTTCTCCAACCTGAAGCATGAAATAAAAATACCTTGAGGTGATTAATTAGATGACTTATAAACAAAAATGAAGCAAGAAGAAATGATTCGGTTACTTCTCCCAGTTCCAGGCAATGAGCTTAAGCAACAACGGGAAAAACTGCACACAGAATTGCTTGTATTAGACGGAGAAGATGGTATATATGCTCTAGCATCAATCTCAAGCAATTGAAATGTAAACAGAACTTAATTAATATTACAATAAGCAGTTTATATACCTGAGGGAGTAAGTTAGGGAAAGACGCCAAGAGCTTTCTCTTGTTCTCGATAAGAAACTCACAAGTTGCCTCTGCAACAGCAGCATCCGAGAACTCACTACAAGAAAGAGCCAATGCACTTCATAAAACACCCACAAAATCATCTACATGAAGGCTCATTTCAATATAAGAACAAACCGGCTAAGACAGGAATGGAAGAAAGTCCTCAGACTCGGGTCAGCATCGTGCAGAACCATATCTCCAAAATCAAGAAAAAACTGAAGAATGGCCTAAAACACACACACACAAAAAGAACAATCCTTTAAGAAAAAAACATTCATCTGGGTTTGTAGATACTCTCAAGGAGAGTTAGTAACATACTAGCAAGAGAAGGCCTTTGGAGGTCCCTGACTCGGACTGAGACAGCGAAGCAACAGAGCGTTGGAAGACCTTATTGATCTGAGGGTAAATTCTAGCCACCAGATCGTCTGAATTCTCCAATTTACAGAACCCATGTAGCTTCTTCACCTAATGATCCATTCACATTCCTCACAAATCACGAAAGATGATTCCTTTGTACATCGAGAGAGACATATAATTGTTCGATGCTTACTGATTGTAGCACGGATGGATCGGAAGCAGGATCCGTGGAATCACGCGCGCTATTGCTTAGGATCCTGAGATGATAATTCCAGTCTCCCTCTTGATCATTCATGGTTTTATTATACACCACGAGAATGCTCGCTCAGTTGAAAGAGAAAAAAAATGATGGACGAAGAAGAAGATGGAGCAGAGGATTGGGCGGACAACGCGTCGTTTGATATTTTTATTGTTAGACTGCATGACAGTTTTAGTATTTTTCCACGGTTTGAGAAGTGTTTTAGTATGAAACGTCACGCTGTTTTTAATAAAACCCGAGACTAGATTGGGCTATGGACCTTCAGAGTTAAGCCCAAAGGTAGTAAATGGATTACAGTGAGACGACACCGTTTTGTCCACTATAATTTGAGACTGCATGTTATTTATGGTAGCAGAAGACAGCACGCAGTTGTTTCAGTTAAACTCGTTCATTCAGGCGGTAAATTAGATTCTTGTTTCATTCAGACAATACTTAAAAACTCATGCTTCTGAATCAGCGACAAAGCCTTGTCTCAATCTTGCGTGTCTGCACAAAGAATGGACTTTCTGATCAAGGCCGTCAAGTTCACTGCTTCCTTCTCAAGTCTGGATCAGGGCACGATCTGTTCACAAGCAATTATCTTATAGATATGTATAGCAAATGCAGAGAACCCGTCATCGCCCACAAGGTGTTCGACAAAATGCCTGAGAGAAATGTTGTTTCATGGACGGCTCTCATGAGCGGGCATGTACTTAACGGAGACCTTAACGGATCATTATCTCTC
Source organism: Brassica rapa (assembly GCF_000309985.2). Taxonomy (NCBI): domain Eukaryota; kingdom Viridiplantae; phylum Streptophyta; class Magnoliopsida; order Brassicales; family Brassicaceae; genus Brassica; species Brassica rapa. The sequence continues at coordinate 18,204,098 of NC_024797.2, read as the reverse complement.
TTCAGCGAGATAGTGCGTCACGGTGTTAGCCCAAACGAGTTCACTCTCTCGACGAATCTCAAAGCTTGTGGCTTGCTTAACGCACTTGAAAAGGGATTGCAGATACATGGGTTTTGTTTGAAGATGGGGTTTCAGATGATGATTGAGGTGGGAAACTCTTTGGTTGACATGTACTCAAAATGTGGAGGGATCAATGAAGCTGAGAGAGTGTTTGGTTCGATGGTTGATACTAGTTTGATTACATGGAATGCTATGATAGCTGGGTATGTACATTCAGGGTATGGTGGTAGAGCTTTGGATACGTTTAGGATGATGCGAGAAAGACCGGATAAGTTCACGTTGACTAGCTTGTTGAAGGCTTGTAGTAATATTGGTATGATTCACGGAGGTAAACAGATTCATGGGTTTTTAATTAGGAGTGGGTTCCCTTGTTCAAGCTCAGCAACGATAACAGGTTCTATTGTTGATTTGTATGTCAAGTGTGGTGATCTCTTTGGTGCTAGGAAAGCTTTTGATCAGATCAAGGAGAAGACAATGATCTCATGGAGCTCACTGATTCTTGGATATGCTCAAGAGGGAGACTTCGTGGAGGCGATGAGTTTGTTTAGGCAACTAAGGGAGCTAACCTCTCGGATAGACAGTTTTGTTCTCTCTGGGATCATTGGCGTGTTCGCTGACTTTGCCCTCTTGCGGCAAGGGAAGCAAGTGCAAGCACTCGCTGTTAAACTCCCGTTTGGTTTAGAAACATCTGTTTCAAACTCAGTGGTGGACATGTATCTCAAGTGTGGGTTAGTTGATGACGCTGAGAGATGCTTTAACGAAATGCAGTCGAGAGATGTGATCTCCTGGACCGTTATGATCACTGGCTACGGGAAGCATGGGCTTGGGAAGAAAGCAGTTAGTGTTTTTAAACAAATGTTGAGATATAACATTGAGCCTGACGATGTATGCTACTTAGCTGTGCTCTCAGCTTGTAGCCACTCTGGTTTGATCAAAGAAGGAGAAGAACTTTTTTGGAAGTTACTAGAGACGCCGGGGATCAAGCCTAGAGTAGAGCACTACGCGTGCGTTGTTGATCTATTGGGAAGAGCTGGTCGTCTGAAGGAAGGTAAACATCTCATTGACACGATGCCTGTGAAACCGAACGTTGGAATATGGCAAACACTTCTCAGCGGATGTAGACTACACGGAGACATCGAGCTAGGGAAAGAAGTGAGTGAGATTCTTTTGAGGATCGATGTAAACAATCCTGCGAATTACGTGATGGTGTCTAATCTTTATGGACAAGCTGGCTACTGGCAGGAGCATGGGAAGGCAAGAGAGGTTGGGAAGACGAGAGGGTTGAAGAAAGAAGCTGGTATGAGCTGGATTGAGATTGAGAGAGAGGTTTGTTTCTTCCGTAGCGGAGATGATTCGCATCCCCTGACGCCAAAGATTAAGGAAGCTTTGAGAGAAGTTGAGAGAAGAATGAGGGAAGAGTTGGGGTATGTTTATGGTCTGAAACAAGAGATGCATGATATAGACGATGAGTCGAAGGAGGAGAATTTAAGAGCTCACAGCGAGAAGCTAGCGATTGGTTTGGCGTTGGCATCAGGGGGTTTAAACCAGGAAGGGAAGACGATAAGAGTGTTTAAGAATCTGAGGGTATGCGTAGATTGTCATGAGTTCATCAAGGGGTTGTCTAAGATAATGAAGATAAAGTTTGTTGTGAGAGATGCTGTTCGGTTTCATAGTTTTGAAGATGGTTGTTGTTCATGTGGAGATTACTGGTGACTGACTCTTAAGGTTGATTTACTTCCGCTAAGCATACGAGTGGGTTTATGATAAAGTCTGAAACTCTAGAGATACTCTGATTTTCAGAAGAGAAAGAATGGTTACAAACAAGTCTTTAACGCAAGGGTGCAAGTACCTCAAGTGGGAAAACTCCAAAACTTCAATGAGCGTGAAACACACACCTCACCAGGGCTTCTTAGGGTTGCTCCATGGAAGACTCAGATGTCAGCTGGAGATTTATATAAGAACAGTAATGCGACTTGTGAATGTAGGTTAGCTGTGTTGTGTGATTTGGTTTTGTTCATCAGAGAGTTGTTGAGTAGGTTCTTTAGGATCTCGTCGCCTGGAAAATACATGGTTGGGTGATGTTGCATTCTTGATTAGTATTGTTCTTTCATTGGTATCATAATGATTACTGTTGTCCTTATGTTTTGCGCACACAGAATGTTGTTTTAATATCTAAATTTGTCTTGAGATTTAATATCACAGCTAGCTAGAAGAAGGAGCAATTTCTCTGGAGTATCTGTTTAAGAACAGGATCAAGCCATACAAAATCAAGTCAAGGTTTTTAAATACGAAAGAGCTTTTGAGTACAAGCATTGGGAAGAGAAGACAATGTGATAGAAGAAAACGGGAAAACGGCTAATTCATACATCAACACAGTCCAGCGGTCCCGATCAGTACATAAACACATAAGCTATGCAAATACATACATGAACACGTAGTTAATTCAAATTTCATACACGAACTAACAAAATTCGGTTTTTGCATACATTGACCAATTATCCGTTAGTCAAACGTAACGGAATCTGAGTTGTCCGTTATATATTGCTTACGTGGCTTTTTACAGTTTTAAATAATGAATAAATTAATAAAAAAATTAAAAGATGGTTAGAGGGGGGAATCGAACCTGGGTCTAAGCAATATCCAACACATGCTAAACCACTGTGCCAAGGCAGACTTATTATTTGTACTCCCAATGATTTCCTATTTATACCTAATGGATATTTCATTCACATATATATATATATATATTTTTTATGGTAGACTTTATCATCCAAATTGTTCAGAAAATAGACTTATCATCCAAACAAAATGAAAAAATATTCAAATATTTTTTTGTTTTTTTTGTGGAAGAAATAACCTTTTTATATATTCAAAAAAATAAAATAATAATATATATTATTAAAAAGGGGTCACATACATTGAAGTTATTTCTAGCTTTACTATATTTTTGTGAGAAAGAGATCGAAAGATCGTTCTCTTGCTGAAATTTTTTAATTTCCTCTTGTTTGAATTTGAGTTTATTTGCAAACCCTTATGTTTCTAACGTTCACTTACAATTACTGGAAACTGAAAAAAAATTTACTCAAAATTTAAACAAAAGCAAATTAAAGATTTCAACAAGATAATGAACTAGTTCAAAAAGGGAATTGATTTTACTAAGGATTATAGATCGGTTTAGCGGAACGCGCCGGTGTGGTAGTTGAACGAAATTAGACGTGCAATATTTGAAATAGTTTTGTTTTGTTCAATTTAAGCTTGTAATGGACATTTGAAATTTTGTTTATCGGGTTGATTATTAAAAGTAAATATTATCTTTTAAAAATAGAAATTCACAAAGAGATAATAAAGGTAGAAGAATTCCAACGTACGTAACCCTTTTTAATAATATATATTATTTTATTTTATTGTTTTGAATATACAAAAAATGATTTTTTCCACAAGAAAAGGAAAAATAGAACAAAAAAGTATTTGAATTTGTTTTGGAACAATTTGGATGATAAGTCAAACATGGAAAGAAAAAAAAAGAAATATGTGAATGAAATATTTGTATAAATACGAAACAAGTGGGACTATAAACAGTAGGTTGGGTCTGGCACAATGGTTTCTTTTTGTGATGGGTATATCTCAAACCAGGGTTGGACTCCCCCTTGTAACCATCTTTTATTTTATTTTTATTAATTTATTCATTATTTAAAAACGTAAAAAGCCACGTAATGGTATATAACGGACAGCTCAGATTCCGTTACATTTGACTAACGGATAATTGGTCAATGTATGCAAAAACCGAATTTTGTTAGTTCGTGTATGATATTTGAATTAACTACGTGTTCATGTATGTATTTGCACAGCTTATGTGTTTATGTACTGATCGGGACCGCTGGACTGTGTTGATGTAGGAATTAGCCGATTTCCCTAGAAGAAAACACTTACATTATGGTGAATATCAATGGATACAAAAGATAAGTAATATTTATTAGTGAATATCAATGGATATTATCGTGTAACTGAGGTTCACTGTGTTTTTTTTTTTTGGGGTCGTAAAAGTCATTTATATCAATCAACAGACAAAACCATCATAGCATACAAAAACATCCTAGTTGCTGGCAGATACAATCATACACATCCGTTTTCCAAGAGATGGGCCTGTCAGCGAAATAAGATGGGCCTTTAAGCTTAAGGTGGGTTATTTTCGTTTTGGGCCGAAAGAGATGGATATAAACACATTCACAAAGAAAATTAGTTAGATGAATTATTAAATAAAAATATTCAAAATTCACTACTGTTTTTTTTTTTTTCCCACCAAGTTTTAATTTTATTAAAAGATACGGGCCAAGCCCAATGGCCGAAGCCCACATACAAAGGCCCACATTACTACTAATCGGCCAACCAAACAAAACACACCAAACCCTAAGCCCAAATTGGCAACCCCGGCCCAAGCCCACCTACTCGAACCCATCACCGACCGACTCTGGGAACGCGGGCGTCGAGGAAGCTGAAGCGCGCCACGTGTGAAGATCTTGACCGTCAGTGCGCCACGCGTCGCTCCGCCTCGACCCGACCGTCACCGCCTTCCCAAGCCGCCGTACCCAACCACTGAAAATCTCGGTTCGCCGGAGCTCTGAATCCCTTCGAGCCTCCACCGAAACCACATCTCTTCTTCACCACACTGAGAACCTGTCGGAGAGCATCATCCCGCTATGGAGAGCTCCACCGACGGCGAATCTACAACCCTAAAATTCACAACCCGATGAAACCTCTTCCGCTCCATGACCAGAGCCCATACTCGAGCAACCAAACCCCTTCGAGACACAGAAGCCGACGAAGTAAGACTGACGGAGCCTTAACCTCCCGGGAACTTGAACTGACGACGGCGAAGTTATAGTAACTTCCGCCTCTCAGCGACTGAAACCGGCGTCGGCGGAACTAACTGAGCCTCCACCTCCCGGGACCGAAAACACAAACCGCTTCACCTCTCCTCCCTTCAGACCTCCGCGTCTTCACACCAGTGACAGAACCACCACCAAGGGTGACTGACCAGAGCTCAAACAAGGCGGAAGCCGTCAGAAACGAAAGTGAAACACAAACGGGGACTTTTATCTGAAGGATGACGGTCTCCGGCGACGGCACGCACGCTCACGCGCCGGCCGATCGCCGGAGATCTACTTTCTCTCTCTTTCGCTACTTTCTCTCTCTACTTTCTCTCTTTACTCTTCCTCCAACTTCTCAAAATTCACTACTGTAAAAGTGTGAAAATTGGGAATTAGGGTTTCGGATTTCTGGGTTAATTTAATTCGGATTTGAGCTGATCATGGAGCTAAGCTTCGTCGCTCCGTTACGTTTTCTCAACCACCTCCGTCGAAGTCTCCGCGGCGATACTCTCTCACAATCCTAATTTTCGAAGACGTAACATTGCATCAGTATTTGTATGGTTGCTGTTGATTCGCGATGAGATCCTCGGGCTCTCCTTCTGGGAGGAAGAGTAAGAAGCTCGCCGCGATTTGCGAGGAGGAGTACAACAAAAACCACGGAGAGCCGAAGGACAGAGACGACGCCCCTCCTGCTGATTCCGAGCTTCGGCGGAGCTCTAGGGTTAGACGGATACCGTCAATCCTCGACGCTTCTCCTCCTCCCGCAAAGAAACGGCGCCGTTTGAATAGGAGTTCTAGGGGGAGTAGTAGCAGTAGAGTGGTGGTGGAGGAGGAGGAGAATGATGATTCGGATAATTGGAAATCTAGGTTGAGGTCGAGGAGGAGGAAGGCTGGTTCTCAGGCGAGGAGTGTTGTTAAGAGGAAGAGAAAGCTTGTTTTCGGAAACGGTGATGGTAATGAGGTGAGAGATAAAGCTACTAATGGTGGGAAGCTGATGAAGGGTAAGAAGCGAGTGGGCGTTAAAGAGTCTGAGAGTTCGGAGGATGAGTCGGATAACAGTAATGCTGAAGAGGAGAGTGCTAGCGAGTCTGAGGAATCGGATCAGGCTGAAAGTGAAGCTGGAGAGGAGGATGAGAAGGTGAAGAAGGCTACCAAAAGATCAGTTGTTTTAGAGAGTGAGGATGAAGCTGAAGTTGATGGAGGGGAGGCTGAGAGTGAGGAGGAAGCAGAGAGTACTGAGAATGAGACTGAGGATAGTGAAAGTGAAGCACAAGGTAGTGCAGAGAAGGAAGGAAGTGAGGTTGAAGGTAATCTGGATGGAACGGCAGCTGATACTGATGTTCGAATGGAAGAAGTGGAGAATGAGAGTGGGGATCAAGTGGAAGGATTGGAGAATGAGATTGAGATGGAAGTTGAAGGAACTGAGAGTAAGGAGCTGGGTGCAATGGTCTCTGCAAGTGGAAACGGCACTGGTATGCCAGGGGATGATAGTGAGGTTGCTGATAATGGTAAGACCAAGCAAGGAGATACTTTAGATCCTGAACTACTACAGAAAGATGCCATCGAGGTTAATGAGAGTTTGAAGCAGACCGATGACATTGGAGAGCAAGATGCTTCCAGAACAACATCTACTGATAAGGCCAACGATAAAGTGGGTGAAAGTGTGGAAATGCTTGACGGGTTGCCTATTCAAAATGAAACTTGCAACAAAGTAGTTGACTCAGTTTGCACTTCATCAGATAGACTTGGTAAACCTCCCTTCAAGCAAGCCAGACGCTGTGGTTTATGCGGAGTTGGCACTGATGGCAAACTCCCGAAGAAGTTGATACAAGATAATGGTGAAAGTGACGTAGAGGCACATAGCGGTTCTTCTTCTTCAGGGGAGCCAAACTATGACATATTAGATGGTTTCGGAGATGAACCTGGGTGGCTTGGCCGTCTATTGGGCCCTATAAACGATCGTTATGGAATTTCTGGAACGTGGGTTCATCAGCACTGTGCCGTATGGAGTCCCGAGGTAACGTCTGGTTCTGATTATATGATACAACATGCTTTTTGATTGCTTAGATTCATCTACATGTGCTTCTCACTTCATTGTTATATGTTTCATTGACACAATGTGTGCCAGTATTAGTGTTTATTTCTCTTTTCAATTCTGTGTTTTTCTCACGCTTAATCTTTAGTTTTCTGTAATGCCTGTTTGGTTGTCATTATTCGTGAAATATTTTTAATTTAACTATGCTCTTAGCCTCTTACTGTCTTCTCATTAATTTTTCTTTTCCTGAATCATATTTTCTGTAGACGTTAATGTTCAATATTCTTGTGGTGTAGGTTTACTTTGCTGGTGTGGGACGCTTAAAGAATATAAGGGCGGCACTTTGCAGAGGGAGGTCATTAAAATGCACTCGCTGTGAAAGACCTGGGGCAACCATCGGTTGTCGTGTTGATAGATGTCCAAGAACCTATCATTTGGTCTGTTATTACTCCCTCTCTGGTTTTCCTTTCCCCACCTCTGAGATATTGGCTAATAAACTTGCAGCTGTAACTATTAGTGTATCATTCTCTGACAACTTCCTTTTGGTGTTCTGTGTTTTGCAGCCTTGTGCGCGAGCTAATGGTTGCATCTTTGATCACCGTAAGTTTCTCATTGCTTGCACGGACCACAGACATCATTTCCAACCCCATGGTCGTCAGTGTCAAGTCAGGGTGAAGAAGATGAAAACCAAGAAGATGCGTTTGGAGATGAGGAAACACTCAAATGATGCCTGGCGTAAGGATGTGGAAGCGGAAGAAAAGTGGTTTGAGAAATGTGGAGACGATGAAGAATTTTTAAAACGTGAAAGCAAGAGACTTCAACGAGATCTATTAAGAGTGGCGCCTGAGTATATTGGAGGCTCTGAATCTGAGAACGGAAAAGCATTTGAGGGATGGGATTCTGTTGCTGGGCTTGAGGGTGTAACCCAATGTATGAAAGAGGTTGTTCTTTTACCTTTACTGTATCCAGAGTTCTTTGATAACCTTGGACTTACACCACCAAGAGGTATCCTCTTGCATGGACATCCTGGAACTGGAAAAACCCTTGTGGTTCGAGCACTGATTGGTTCCCTCGCTCGTGGTAATAGACGGATTGCCTACTTTGCCCGCAAAGGGGCAGACTGTCTGGGAAAATACGTTGGTGATGCTGAGCGCCAGTTAAGGCTCTTATTTCAGGTCGCTGAAAAATGCCAACCATCCATCATATTTTTTGATGAAATTGATGGTCTTGCTCCCAAGCGGTCAAGGCAGCAAGATCAAACACACAGCTCCGTTGTATCCACATTGCTCGCTTTACTAGACGGCCTAAAGTCGCGTGGCTCAGTGGTAGTCATAGGTGCAACAAACTACCCTGATGCTATTGACCCAGCATTAAGGAGGCCTGGGAGATTTGATAGGGAGATCTATTTTCCACTACCATCGCTCGATGATAGAGCTGCAATCATCTCACTCCATACTAGAAAGTGGCCTAAGCCGGTGTCTGGATACTTGCTCAAGTGGGTTGCTAAAGAAACTGCCGGTTTTGCTGGTGCGGATATACAAGCTCTCTGCACGCAAGCTGCCATGATTGCCTTGAATAGGAGCTTTCCTTTGCAAGAATCTTTGGCCGCTGCAGAGTTGGGAATCTCTAGGAGTAATCGTGTTGCTCTACCATCCTTCTCAGTTGAAGAAAGAGATTGGTTGGAAGCTTTATCCCGCTCCCCACCCCCATGCTCTCGTAGAGGAGCGGGAAAAGCAGCTAGCGATATATTTTCTTCTCAACTTCCTGTTTACTTGGTGCCCTCTTTGTTACCGTCATTGTGTTCTTTACTTGTTGCTTTTCATCTTGAAGAGCGCATCGTCCTCCCACCTCTACTTGCCAAAGCTGCGGTTGATTTCCAAAATGTGATCTGTTCTGCTTTGGGCGACAAGAAGATAACTGATGCTTGCTGGTGGTCTCATGTTGATAGCCTTCTCCAGGACGTAGATGTTGTAAAAGATATAGTTCAGAGACTTTCTTATGCTGGGATCCTGGATGGAGGGTGTGACTTAGTTAGATCTGTTTCAAGCACCCCTGGTGCTGGAGACTGTAATTCGGGTTCTGCACAGTTCATGGTACACCGAGTCCGCCGACATCCTGGGTTGGGGAATGCTTCTTCAGAATCAATGAACAACTCTGGGTTCCAACTGCTTATTGCTGGAGAACCTAGATCTGGTCAACGTCATCTTGCTTCTTGTATCTTGCATTGTTTTATTGGAAATGCGGAGATGCAGAAGATAGACACGGCGACAATTTCACAAGAAGGAAATGGGGATCTGGTGCTAGGCGTAACTCACTTATTAAGTACGTCTTCTGTTATTAACATTTCATTACGTACCTGATAATGATATTTAAGCAGCTACGTACATTTTTTCTTTTAGTCTTTCGTTGATTTGTTTGGTTCTAGTCCATTTCCAGGTTACTAACTGGTAAATCTGTCCGACCTGTAGTGAAATGTTCTAGCAGGAAATCATGTGTGGTATTCATGCCAAGGATTGACTTGTGGGCTGTAGAGACAGAAACTCAACTGGATGAGGAGGTCGAGTGTGATGATGATTCTGTAAAAGAAAATTCTTCTCCCGTTAGTCCAGAAACAGTGGAGAAAATGGAGTTGCAGTATTCTTCTCGAGTTTCACATGCTTGGAACACATTTTTTGAGCAAGTAGAATCATTGCGAGTTTCCACAAAGATAATAATTCTGGTATGCTTAACTTCTTACTTCCTTAATATCGTTTATCCAATATATTTTCGGCTGATGATAATGTGCTATCTCTGATTCTTGCTTGTTTAGTTTACTTTCTGTTAGCTTTTTTTGGTACTTTGTGAATGTAAGCCTTTTAGAAGAGTGTCAACACGTGAGACTAAATTCTTTTTTTTTTTTGGTGATAGGCTACTTCTAGCATGCCCTACGAACTCCTGCCTCCTAAGATACAACAGTTCTTTAAGACCGACCTATCAAAGGAATATCAGCCAAGTATGTCTGAGGCTGTACCTCAATTCACTGTACAAGTTGGTGAAAATTCTGACCAGGACATGGCCATTGACCTGTCTGCTACTGAGTTGTCAAGGCGGGCAATCCAAGTGTTTCTTCACTTAGTGCATCAGGGAACCCATACACACTATGACTTACAGAAGGCATACAAAAGAGAGGATCCTGAGCAGGGTTGCAGAGATCCATCTTATGAGAATAATCCTGATCATGGTGCAGAGGAAGAAGTAGGTATCAAATCAAAACCTCCTGAGGATTGTTCTTTAAAAGTGCCACCGATACCTATCAGCATAAATGCGAAACCTAAATCAACCTTGGAGTTAGCTGTTTCTACATTTGGTTATCAAATTCTACGGTTTCCTCAGTTTGCTGAGCTTTGTTGGGTGACATCAAAGCTTAAGGTAGGGCCAAGCGCAGATGTTTCGGGTCCTTGGAGAGGATGGCCGTTTAATTCGTGTATCATTCGTCCTTGTAATCCATCAGAGCAGACTATTACTGCTTCCGGTTCCAACAATGTTAGAGGCAAAGATGTATCTGGCACTGCCAGGGGCCTCGTTGCTGTTGGATTATCAGCGTATAGAGGAACCTATACGTCACTGAGGGAAGTCTCTTTTGAAGTAAGGAAAGTTCTCGAGCTCTTAGTTGGGCGGATCAATCTGAAAATCGATGCTGGAAAGGACAGATGTCAATATATCAGAATTTTGTCCCAAGTTGCTTATCTGGAAGATCTGGTTAACAGTTGGGTATATGCAATGCGAAGGTACGCCTTGACATACTTTGTTTTTATGTATGTTTGTTTCTAAAGCTTGTTGTATATCTAACACAATTTCACTGTTTACAGTTTTGAATCGAATGCTCAAACAGAGTCGATGAATCCATTGTCGTGTTCTGTAGCTGATGCGACAGTGAGGGATGAGCCAACTGAGCAAGGAACATCTGATCGATCAAAAGGAGACCTGAAAGAAGATACACAAAACATGAATTGTCCAGACCCTATAGCATCTACGGATCTTACCGACAATCATCAGCCAGTTGTGGAGATTACAGACGGCTTAGTTTTGATCAAAGAGAATGGTGATGATACTTCGAATTCTGCAGTGTTGATTGAGGATTCAGGAGTAGTTTCCTTGCATCAGGCTGTTCTCCTTGATCTTAACTCTCCTGCAGCCGACCATGAACAGAATGAAACCCAAACAACAGCAACAGTCACTTGTTTGCAAGAAAAAGATAATTCCGAAAACAATCATGTTGGATCTGGGGATCCCAATTCTATCTCACAGGAAGATCTCAAGAAATCAGCTGACTCAAGTAATGGTGAAGCAGTTCATGGCTTAGAATCTGCTAACAGCATGCCTGAGCCAGTCAAACAAGTTGAAACACCTGCAACAACCACTCCTCTGGATGACCCTAGTTTAGTTTGTTTTTACCGTTGCTGCCCTCAGTGTGTCTCCATCCTCCAAGATTCAATGCGTAAATTAGTTACTCGCGAATTGAGACTTGGTAGCAGCCACATCACAACAGAGGGTATACATGATGCGGTTTCTTTATTATCAGTGGAGCTGATCGCTGCTGTTAGAAAGTTCATATCTGCCAGAGCTACGCAGGAAGTAGAGGTTGAAGAACGTGATGGAAGCTCAGAAAAGGAAGCGTGTCCTTGCAAAAGCTCACCTAGTAATTTTCTTGCCTCGGCTGAGTGTTGCAGCCATTCTGCTGAAGAGCAAGGGAGCTTAGATAAAGCAAACGCATCTCCAAGCGCTAAGAGTTGGCTTGAACCAGTATTCGTTTTCAGGGATGGAATATTGGTTCCTCTAAGTAGCAGCGAAGATGACTCCGCTTTGCATTGTAGATATGATAGTTTCTGCCTTGGTTCCCTCATAGAGTTGGTTGCAACTGAGATGAAGCCTTTTTGATTGGTTGAATTTTTTTTATTTTTTGTCTTTACTCAAATCAACTGGTTTTGCCGGTGATTTGCTGTTACATTAGACTTATGAAAAAAAATCAGCAGTGTCATGGCTCAAGTTTTTAGTACTCGGTTTAGGCTGCTAATTGATTTTTCTCTTGAGATTTACTGTGATTGTGATTAGCCCAACTTCTTTTAAGTATTCTTATTTTTCTCAACATTGTCAACTAATCTCGAAGTACGGAGCTAATTTCTCACACTCTATACAGCACTAACTGTCAACTAATCTTGAGATAAAAACTCTCATGTATCACCCATAAGAGCATCAAAGTCCACCATATTACAGTGACTTTCGTTTATTGTTTGGGAGTAATATGTTCTTCTGGATAGAACAATCTTAGTAATGATAAGATCCACACTTGGTTTACTGCAAGTTGCAACAAAGACAATGTCCAAATTCGAAAAAAAACTTTTGAAAGTCTATACAGAAACTTCAAGCTTTTTTTTATCTGAATCTAAGCATGAGAGATCTAATTTACAGAAAACTCAAGACGGAGAAAAACATTTGTTTCTCCTGCGTGTAAATTCTAAAAAGAACAAGTGCTAAGGAGCTATGCAGGTATTTATTATTGTAACTCCTACATATATAGTTCAGAGCTCTAGGACCACCTTGCCCGGAATCTCTTTCTTCTCCTTGGCTTCATGAGCTGCTACAACTTCGGTTATCGGAAATGTTTTTTCCACTGGTATCTTTAGCTTTCCTGCTCCGACTAACCGCTGAATCTCAGCTAGACCTTCAGGATCAGCCCTCATATACGACCACCAGTAGTCTGTATTATTCAGTTCATGCAGATTTTATCAGATAGACCTTTTCTTTTACACTCAAATAGTTTAATGACACATGTTTATTAACAGAATAGTTACTGCAATTTTAAGATAGAGAGTAATGCAGGATCTATCATATACCTATTCCATGAGAATACTGATATTGTATCTTCTTCTTCGCTAAGAGTGAAGTTGCAAGCGGAAGCCCAATTACAAAACCGTATCTATCAGTTAATGATGCAGCCTCACCCTTCAACAGACAAATGCAAAAGAAGAAAACGCTTTTGTTAAGCAAAATCAAAGACTTAAGCTACCAAAATCATTGTAGCAAAAGAAACACAAGACAATGTTACATACCTGGAGAGTCATATAGTTTCCACCCTTCCTCAAGAAGTTTATGCCTATTCTCTCGGTTTCAGGCCGACCAATAGTATCCAACACAGCGTCAAACTTCCCTTTTACCACCATCTCAATGTCCTGTACATGAAAAGATCAAGGTTCATGACAACATAATCATGGATCAGCAGAGAGAAAAAGCGGCTAGTATCAGTACCTCGGTTGTGTAGTCAACAGCTTGCTCAGCACCAGCTGCTAGTATTCTATCTCTGGTCTGACCCACACAAGAGGCTGTAACATGACACCCAGAGGCTACCGCAATCTGGATTGCAGCAAAACCCACCGCTCCTCCTCCCCCAAAAACTAATACCCTTTGTCTGCAAAGAGAAAGGTTTCTAAGTAACACGAAAGCATCTATGTGAAATGTTGAAAGGTGAATTAGTCTCAGCTTCCTGCATCATGCAGACAGCAAAAAGTTTCTAAAGAATCATACCCTTCGAGAATCCGAGCATTACTCTTCAAAGCACGCCAAGCAGTCAACGCTGCAAAAGGAATTGCACTTGCCTCCTACAAGTGGCAACAGTTTAAAAAACTCAATCAAACAGCTAAACAATATAATCACTCACACAACAAAAACCAAAGATAGAGAGGTTACAAGGCACACCGAGCTTCTCACTTACCACATGAGAAACAGACGCTGGCTTCTCAGTAAGTTCCTCCTCAGAAAGAACTCCATAATCAGTATAAGTACCCCTCAACGCAGTAGGATGCAAGGCACCAAAAACTTCTTGCCCTACTCTAAACGACTTAACAGAGTTCCCAACTGCAGCAACCTCACCACTAACATCACGTCCAATGATAATAGGAAGATGCGGCTGAAACACAGAACGCCCATATCCAGCTCGTATCTGAAATCACAACATCAATCTCACTACTGTCACTATGAGAGTACCAAACACAATAAACTTTTTTTTACTTTAAAAATCTGAAAAAAAAAAGTGAAAGCAGCAAACTTTCTCAAAACACTATCATCAATTGCAGATTAACATTTCACACGTGAGAGATCTCAATCTAACCGATCACAGCAATCCTAAACCCTAATTAACGCAAATGAAATCAAAAGCGGATCAAGGAGAGAGAGAGAAGACTTGCTCTGCGATCAAGAGGATTGACGGAGACAGCTTTCGCCCTTACGAGAACCTCGTTGGGGTTGAGATTCGGCACCGGAACATTCTCCCGGAGCTCCAGAACCTCCGGGCCGCCGAATCGAAGCAGCATCACGGCACGGCAACCGGTGAAGATGCTCCGAAGAGAGCTTAATCTCGCCGGACGGAAAATCGATACGGCTTTTGAAGTACCGCGAAGTGATCTCATCCCTCGCATTTCTCAGTAGTCGTCGTCTTCTTCTTCGTTGATGCGAAACTCTCTGCTTCTTCTATTTTTAAAGCCTTTTTTTTTTAACAGAGAAACTGAAACTTATGACGTGGCAGCAGTAGCGTCCACAGAGCGGGTTTATTTAACGAACTGTACATGCAAGTTGTAGCTTTTGATCTACCGGTTTGGAACAAACCGGTTGACATTTAGTAAACCAAGTGTAGTTTTATCAATTTCATCTGTGAATTGAGAGAATTGAGCTTAGATCAGTGGAACGTAGCTCGAGAGAAATGCATAACCGCTTCGTAATTATGCATACATAACCAAAAAATGTAAAACCATGGTTCTACGTACACACATCTTGAACTTAGACAAAGATCATAATTTTAACTTTTAAGACCAAATCTTTTGAGAAGAGTGATTTGATCATACAAGTTAAATAAGCTAATGTGGTATAACATCGTGATGAACTTGGTATACAACAAGATGATACATTTTAGGAACATGATGCTAAGTAACAAGTAAGAGTATTAGAGTAAGGATTTGTAATGACCTGACCGCCCACTCTCACGGTCATTCACTTTCTCTGATACGTGAGTCCTATCCCATCCAAACGGACGGTGTATTAATTTTTTAAAGGTCCAAAATTTTTGTTTACTAACTTTGCAATTACCGCAAGATATTTTTTCGTATATTGGCCTCACTCGCACATTATGGTGAATCACTTTCTGATAGGTTACACATCTTTCCACCATTCTAGATCAAGCACGTTTAATTCTGAAATTCTAAATGGATGTGTGATGAAAAAGGTAAGTGCACTTTGGTAACATAAATAACCAATCGATTCTCTTAAACTTTTTCATAAACAACAAAATGAGATGTTACAGAATTATCAAACCATTGGGGGTGTCATTGGTGGAAGCCTTAACTTTTTTTCTTGGGCTTACGCTTCTTTTGTTTCAGTCTCATCCGTGTCTGGTCTTTTCACATTTCTCTCTCACTCTCTTCTCTTTCTTCTGGTAAAACAACATTGCAGCTCGTGCATCATCAATCTGTCATGGAAAAAGAGTTGAGATTTGCCGATCCAAAGCATGATAAAGTCGAGCCAGAGATGTTTGTAAGATGTACACACTTACAGGGCAGTGCTCTCGCAGCTCTCCGTTTTGAGTGTCGGCCCCTAGAAACTCAGCCGCAAGATGTTTCAGAGACTTTCTGGTTTTTTCCCTGTTTGAAAGATTACAGGTGGGTTCATTAGGATTTTGATTAAAAGGTTTGACCAAACCGTATTTTTACAGATTCTTGTAACCATAGGCAACACTAGTACAAATTCTACCACGTTTTAGTCTCCTGGCTTTATATATACGGTATGATAAAAGAAACATGTATTAAAATAATGTTTTTTTTTGTGTCGTCGTATTAAATTATGAAATTTTATAATAGAAAAGGCAGGACAAGATATGGATGCATTTTTATAATGTTTTTTTGTTAACAGCATAAACAGAAACTGAAATGATTAGGTGCGATGGTGGTGTAACGACCCGGATTCGTCAAATTGGTTTGATTCATTTTAAATATAGCTTTAAAGCAAACCGAACTCTTTTCCTTGTGGTTTGGCATAACCGGGTATCTTTTTATATATATTAACTTACCTATCTCCTTATTCTAAAACCTAAAGACGTGTGCCGTCATTGTTCAACGAAGCTTGCGTGATCCATCTTCTTCATCATCTCTTCCTCCTGCTCTTATTCGACGTCTCGCCGATGCCTTGCCACACTAGAGATGAAACACCACCACCGGAGATGTAGTTGTGTTGCCGGAGATCAGATAGCACCATTAGCCGTGGAGAAAAAGTGAGAGATAGGGCTAGATGGAGACCTTTCTTGCGCTTGAAGTTATCAAGTGTCCACTCTATTTAATTGCTGCACCATTGTCGGTCTGTTTGACGCTCCAGCCTATCATCCCGCCGCGGATCCATGTTGTGGAGAGCCATCAATGCTAAGTCGTTGACGTTACGTATCGGTTGGTAATATGAGCACGTGATCAAAGATGACAAGTCACCGCCACCGTAGTCACTCGCCTCTGTTCATACCACCGCTCAGGTGAACCAAGTGTTGATCACGAGCCGCCACGAGTCACAAACTACCGGAGACCAAAGATGGATCCATCGTTTCAGCCTGATCCGTCGCAATCAGCAACCGTAAGTCACCGGAGATGTGGGCCATGCCACTAGATAGTCGTGTCGTGATCACCGAAGATCATACCAACCATCGTCCCTTGTTAGCTAAGTGTTATCTTCCTTTACTTGTAGTACAAGTAACATCAATAGCATAAGCCCTAATCGTATCATGCCATGCGCAGGAAGAAACGTGGAACTATAGGTGAGAATTATTTGATAAATAATTCATACTAAAGCCTAGACCATGAGACATAGTTGTTTCCGATCCAGCTTCGATTTTGGCTAAGGTGAGGGTCTTTTTCCGAGCTTCTCTTACACGGCTTAGGACCTCGAATAAGTATAATTTATTTCTAATGTGTTTCCGTTTGCGTGAAATTGAGTCTGTCATTGTTTTGCTTAGTTTTAGGTTCTTTGCTTAACCGGAACTAGGGTGTTAGATGATTCAACAATGTTTGTTCATTTGTAATTGATAATATATATATATATATATATATATATATATATATATATATATATATATATATATAGTATATTGATGTGATTTGGTTGATAGCCGACTATGGATATTTCGGCTGGAGACAGTACATTGGGTGTGGTGTTTGCTGCGGCACAGCGTAGTCGACCTGTTGTGCCAAGGCGTGGAGGTCGATAAATCGTCTACGGGCGTGTGTTACCGAGCACGTATTCGGTGGTGTTTTGGCCTGTTAGTGGGCAGCTTGTTTGATCTCTGGGTACTTTAGGTACCGTGTTTTGCAACGTGTTAGGATTAAATTATATTTATTCGGAGTGCTCTGTCCGGGTCCTTGGACTTCGGGTTTAGTATCCCCATACCTCACTGGGTAACTCACCTGTTACTCACCCCTCATTTGCCCCCATGCAGGTGAGACTGACGAGTATATGATATTTGGATGGATTGGTGCTACTGGGCTTTATTTCGGATTTTTATTTGGGCTTAGGGTGAGTGGAGTCGTGTATATGGGTTATTATGCTATGAGATATTGTTGGTGGCACGCTGTTCTCCAGATAGGAGGTGACGGGTGTCATAATTTGGTATCAGAGCGGGGTTCCGTCCCGGCCTCGACCCGGGATGGCGATTAGGGGATTCGGTTTTCTACGTTTTCTTTTTAAAGTATAAAATACTTTATATATATATATATATATAATAAAAAAAAATGTTTGCGAAGTTCTTTTAGCACCATTCGGTCCAGTAATTAATAACTCAATTGTCTCTTTCTATGACGATGAGTAAAATCATCGTCATTCATCCTTCGACTAACAGGGTTCTACACAGATGTTCAGCAGCAGAGGTGTGATGTCTCAGCTCGTCAGTTGTCTCAGGAGTGTTATCAGTTCCTTCGGTCATGGTTCTGAGATTATCCAGGAGTGGATATGTGACGTTTCTGCTTCTACCCTACTTCAAGCAATTGTTCCACGAGTTTTGTCACGGGAGATTACGTGGTATGAGGTGTGAGCCATTGGTTGGCATGTATTGTTTTTGTGTACGAGTATGTTGACTATTTTGGAGGTATGTTTGGTTTGTAAACTCGTGGGGATCGCTTTTGGATTGGGGTGCAGCAGCTTGCGTTGTGTTGATATTGGAGTTACGCTTGGTTTTGTTTGTCAGTTTTTGGCATTGTTGATCGTTTCAGAGGTGTGTCAGTTCGGACAACTGACATAGGACATTGAGAGCTATTTATATACGAGTTGTACCATTTATGCATGGAGGAGTTGAGTTTTTCAGAGATTCGTCAGAGATGGAGCTAAGTTTATGCGATGTCATTCTTGAGAAGGATTGGATGTCATGACATCAAGTAGTGTTGATTTGCCTGAGGGCAAGAGTTCTTATTCTGGGATACGATGAGAGTTTTTACTATCTGCAAACTACATGCTAAGGAGTTATTGGATATATGAGTAAATGGATGTTTGGTGACCATTTCGATGGTTAAGGACGATGGACAACATGAGTTGCAGGATCTTGGGGTTATTGCATAGTATCGAGATGTATTTAAGGCCTTTGGAAGGGCCGTCACCAGCAAGAGGAGCCGTTTTCTTACGATCGGGTTGGAGTCAGGGACATAACCGGTTTCACGTTTTCAATACAGATTAGCGGCAGCAGAGATGACCGAGCTTAAAGAGCATATGGAAGATTCACCAGACATGGGTTTTACTAGACCGAGTACTTCACCGTGGGGAGCATCATTATTTTTGTAAAGAAGAAAGATGGGAGTTTCAGAATTGTGTCGACTACAGAGATCTGAACAAAGGGACCCTTAAGGATAAGTATCGCTTCCGCGTATTGATGAGTTGTTGGATTACCTACCAGAGGTTCATGGTTCTTGAAGATTGACTTGGCATCAGGATACCATCAGATTGTTATACCTGAGGAGTTTCTACGGATGTGGATTTTTGTATATGTTATGGATATTATGAGTTGAGGTGATACTATTTAGCTTGACGAATGCGCCGCATTCGTGAAGCTTACGAATGATGTTTTCATGAACACTTAGATAAGTGCGCAATTATATTCATCGATGACATCCTGATTTATTCTTGGAGAAAAGAGGAGCATGTTGAGCAGTTACAGATCGTGAGCATAAATTGGTTGCTAATGGAGTAGGTGTAGTTTATAGAAAAGAAAAAAAAAAAAAATAAATAAATAAATTTTTTTTTGAGTAAAGTATGTACCGCCGAAATAGTTCATGTACAGTAACAGATATTATTCGAGCATTCAGATATCACCTTACGAAGCTCTTTATGGAAGATAATTCGCACACATACTATGATTGACCAAAGTAGGGAAGCACTCTAAGGTATAGCAACCAATGGTTTAAAGGACGTTGAAGCAAATAGAAATGCTCAAGAACTAAAGGAAGCTTACGGCAAAAAAAATTTGTATGCACTCATCGGGTCGGTGGAGATTACAAATTGACTTGTGGAAGCAATTCAGAAAATGATGACCTTATTTATCAAAGTTCAATAAGAAAAAAATAAGATCCAGGAGGAAACCTGAGAGACCGAGTCTAAGATGAAGATCGAATATTAAAATTTTATTTTGGAGAATAAAACTAACTGGCAAGTATAGAGATTTGAATTCGAGGACGAATTCCAATTAAGCAGGGAAGAATTGTAACGACCCGGATTCGTCAAATTGGTTTGATTCATTTTAAATATAGCTTTAAAGCAAACCGAACTCTTTTCCTTGTGGTTTGGCATAACCGGGTGTCTTTTTATATATATTAACTTACCTATCTCCTTATTCTAAAACCTAAAGACGTGTGCCGTCATTGTTCAACGAAGCTTGCGTGATCCATCTTCTTCATCATCTCTTCCTCCTGCTCTTATTCGACGTCTCGCCGATGCCTTGCCACACTAGAGATGAAACACCACCACCGGAGATGTAGTTGTGTTGCCGGAGATCAGATAGCACCATTAGCCGTGGAGAAAAAGTGAGAGATAGGGCTAGATGGAGACCTTTCTTGCGCTTGAAGTTATCAAGTGTCCACTCTATTTAATTGCTGCACCAGTCGGTCTGTTTGACGCTCCAGCCTATCATCCCGCCGCGGATCCATGTTGTGGAGAGCCATCAATGCTAAGTCGTTGACGTTACGTATCGGTTGGTAATATGAGCACGTGATCAAAGATGACAAGTCACCGCCACCGTAGTCACTCGCCTCTGTTCATACCACCGCTCAGGTGAACCAAGTGTTGATCACGAGCCGCCACGAGTCACAAACTACCGGAGACCAAAGATGGATCCATCGTTTCAGCCTGATCCGTCGCAATCAGCAACCGTAAGTCACCGGAGATGTGGGCCATGCCACTAGATAGTCGTGTCGTGATCACCGAAGATCATACCAACCATCGTCCCTTGTTAGCTAAGTGTTATCTTCCTTTACTTGTAGTACAAGTAACATCAATAGCATAAGCCCTAATCGTATCATGCCATGCGCAGGAAGAAACGTGGAACTATAGGTGAGAATTATTTGATAAATAATTCATACTAAAGCCTAGACCATGAGACATAGTTGTTTCCGATCCAGCTTCGATTTTGGCTAAGGTGAGGGTCTTTTCCCGAGCTTCTCTTACACGGCTTAGGACCTCGAATAAGTATAATTTATTTCTAATGTGTTTCCGTTTGCGTGAAATTGAGTCTGTCATTGTTTTGCTTAGTTTTAGGTTCTTTGCTTAACCAGAACTAGGGTGTTAGATGATTCAACAATGTTTGTTCATTTGTAATTGATAATATATATATATATATATATATATATATAGTATATTGATGTGATTTGGTTGATAGCCGACTATGGATATTTCGGCTGGAGACAGTACATTGGGTGTGGTGTTTGCTGCGGCACAGCGTAGTCGACCTGTTGTGCCAAGGCGTGGAGGTCGATAAATCGTCTACGGGCGTGTGTTACCGAGCACGTATTCGGTGGTGTTTTGGCCTGTTAGTGGGCAGCTTGTTTGATCTCTGGGTACTTTAGGTACCGTGTTTTGCAACGTGTTAGGATTAAATTATATTTATTCGGAGTGCTCTGTCCGGGTCCTTGGACTTCGGGTTTAGTATCCCCATACCTCACTGGGTAACTCACCTGTTACTCACCCCTCATTTGCCCCCATGCAGGTGAGACTGACGAGTATATGATATTTGGATGGATTGGTGCTACTGGGCTTTATTTCGGATTTTTATTTGGGTTTAGGGTGAGTGGAGTCGTGTATATGGGTTATTATGCTATGAGATATTGTTGATGGCACGCTGTTCTCCAGATAGGAGGTGACGGGTGTCACAGGTGGTTCAACCAAAAGAAGCACATGGGAGGCACCCTCCCTAGTATATTCGCATCATGTCTTTACTTGCCTCGGATTCATTTCAATTGTCTTCCCGTCACGATTTTTCTCACGAAAATAAAAATAATCAGACCTAGTTTCGCCTTTTTTTGCTCTTGTGATAAGTAACGTTCAACCACATCGTAAGACACTTATTTTAATTGTTTGAGCATTCAAATATTTCTCAACTTTTTAGATATGTTATGCTGCATAGTTTGCAAAAATTCTACAAAAGCAATGACCAATGATAAGTTGCAATAGATTGAAGATACTGTAAGATATAAACTGCGAAGTTTGGTGCTTCGCTTACAAAGCCTTTGGTACAAGACAAAGGCCATCTTAGACAAATCCAAAAGATTGTGTTCATTCATTAATGTATTGAAAGCAAAACGACGTCGTTCTCATAATTAGGATATCAATGATTATTAATTAGCCTTTAAAAAAAGCATTTGCTGTGAGAAATCTCAAGGAACCAATGAAAACAAGCCAAATAGAAGTAATTAATTTATTATAAAATGGTAAGATAAACATTAAGAGAATAAATAAAAAAAAAGGGAAGAAGAAACTGAGGAGAGAATAAAAACCTTCCCCCACCGTCTTCCTTCTCCATCCTCTCCTCTCGTCCTTTGATCTCTCTCCTTCGATAATCAGGTAACTTATCTCATCATCATCATCATCACAATAATCGGATTCTAGAGCTTTTGATTTCGATTATATTGACGTTTGTTCCCGGAAAAATAAAATAATATTTATCTATCTTATTACACGACCTGTTAAAGAATTGCATTGTTCTGGGGTTTGTCGGAATTAGGGCATAATCTGATTAGTTCGTCTAGGTTTTTTTAATCTGGTACCTTGTTTTATTTTAGCTGTAACGGTTCTGATCTTTTCTACAATTTAATATATCAGGAGGCTGTTTCTGCAACTAACTAGCATTATGAGACAGAGACATATAGTGACTGGCTTCGACATGGAGCAGCATTCTCATCCAGACACCCCACACATGAACCCTGTTCCTACTTTCTTGCAAGAGCCTTATGACAACAACTCTATGCTTAACGGTCTTCCACAGTATCCTCCTCCTCCCCCTCCTCATCACCATCATCATCACCATCATCATCAACGTGCTTCCAATCTTGGTCCTACCATGTCAACCCCACCAAATCTCTACCTCCCTTACGAGCCTCTTCATGCTCATCCCTTAGCTCTTGGAAGTCATGAGAGTAATCCACATTTTATGGGCCATGGATACAAGAGAAAGAGCGACGAAGTTATTATACCTGGAAACTATCAGTATCTTACTGAACCAGCACCACCTCCGGAGACAGCGCCTTTGGCATTCCCACACTATGCTACTAATGCTTACCCACAACCAATGGATCAGCGAAGTGTGAGGAGCAGACTAGGAGCAGTCACAATGGATCCTCCTTACTCTCAAGGAAACTATCCTTTTCCACCTCCTGCCCCAATCTGGTATGACCAACATGTTAATGACAACAACACGTCTGATGGATCATCATCCTCTTCGTATTGGCTCCAACCACCCTCTATACCTTTTATGCATGGTAATGGTAATATTTTTTATTCTAAGCACATAAACTTATCTTTATGCAAGTTCTTATAAATCTTATTCTTGATTGATCTCTCTTAGGTAATGCTGCTCCGAGGTTCCATGAAGCATCTAGTAGCAGAAACGATGTACCATTTGCGTACCCTACTCCTAACTACTTTAGCCATCATCCGGCACCTCCTCCTCCTCCTCCCACCTTATACCCTCCTCGCATGACGTCAGCCTCATACACTGTTCCCATGACTATTCATGATGCTCCGTACAGAAACGTGGGGCCGGTTCAATCAACTGGGCTGAGGATTAACCGGCAACATCCTCGAGATGGTTTTTCTCCTGCAGCGAGTCTTAGACACTATGGACTGCCTCCTCACCTTAGAGCATTCCCCGCTTATGTAATACCCTCTTCTAGTGTCAGTTTGCTCAAGAGTGTTTTGCTCTTATAGATTAACTCTTTTTTTTTAATGTTAATATGTGTAGGAAGATGCATTTTTCGTGGAAGGAGAGTTCTTCGACGATGATGAGGTTGATGATCATCAAGACATGCGCTTGGACATAGAGGACATGTCATATGAGGTGAGTCCACCGTTACTCTCTACCACATGGCTAAATCTTTCACCATATATAGATATTTAATGAATGAATTAACTATTAACATTCTAAACTGTGATGGCGCAGGAGCTTCTTGATTTGAGCGACCATATTGGAACAGTGAAGACTGGCTTATCAGAAGAAACCGTTAAAGATCTTGTGAAAAGAAGAACCTACATATCCACCAGAATCAACCTGGAGGAAGCTCCATCTACCGATCTAGAAACAGATTCTTGCACCATATGCCAGGTAAAAGCCAAGACTACATCCTCCAAGCTTATGCAAACGTTAATCTTACTAATTAACATCTCGCTTTTATTTACTGACAGGAAACCTACAAGAACCGAGATAAGATCGCAATGCTGGACTGCAAGCACGAGTACCATCCAGCATGCTTGGAGAAGTGGTTGGTCATCAAGAACATCTGCCCAATCTGTAAATCAGAGGCACTGGTCATGGACAAGAACAAGGAACGATAAAGGTTATAACAACTTATATGGTTTTTGTTTTTTTTTTTTTTATTATAAGAGAAACAGAGTCAAGGCAAGTTTCAAAGCCCCAAGTTCTGTAAAAAAATGCACTTAGCTTGTGTTACAATCTATAGCTAAGATTGGCTTAGTGACTATAAAAAAAAACTGTACATGCTTTCTTTGGTTGGCCCCTGAAGTTTTTTATTTTATGTTCTTTGTTCATAGATTGTTGAATATGATAACGTGAAAAAAAAATAGATTCAAAACATTACAAGGAAACACATCAACTTGAGCAGCAACCAACCTTCTTGACCTCAGAGACATCATCCTTACCCCCAACGTTAATACTCTGCCCTTTAGGCAACGCAGCATGATCGTCTCCACCAACATCCAACGCTTTCTTGCTCGCCACGCGGTATATCTGAGAAAGCACTTGAGTGAAAGCGTCCTCGACGTTCAAAGCTTCGAGCGCTGATGTCTCCATGAAGAAAGTGTTCTCTCTCTCCGCAAAGGCCGTAGCGTCTTCGGTTGAAACGGCTCGTAGGTGACGCAAGTCAGCCTTGTTGCCGACGAGCATACAGACGATGTTGGCGTCGGTGTGGTCTCTGAGCTCCTTGAGCCACCTCTCGACGTTCTCGAACGTCACGCGCCGCGTAACGTCGTAGACAAGGAACGCTCCTACGGCTCCTCGGTAGTACGCGCTCGTGATCGCTCGGTACCTTAAAAAAAATCAAGAAAATCAAGAATTGAGTTCTTGAACGTTCAGATTCAACAATTTGAAAATGTAATTTTATTTTATAATTTTTTAATAACAGTTATAACATAAAAATGTATTTTTATTAACCTCTGCACATAATCAAGAATCAGTTTTGGTTTCGGTTCAGATTCATCAAATCAAAATCAAGAATTCAGAAAAAAAGAAAAGAAATGAGTTTATTGAGATTCATGAGCGTTCATTGTACCTTTCTTGGCCGGCGGTGTCCCAAATCTGAGCCTTGACGACTTTTTCGTCGACGCGGATGCTTCTGGTGGCGAACTCGACGCCGATCGTGGATTTGGACTCGAGGCTGAACTCGTTGCGGGTGAAGCGAGAGAGGAGGTTGGATTTGCCGACGCCGGAGTCTCCGATCAGGACCACCTTGTAGAGGAAATCGTAATCGTCGTCAGCTCTATACGCCGCCATTGTAGATCGGAGATTTTTCAGGTAACCGCGCGTACAGACGAAGAAGAAGAAGAAGAGACGCACATGCACATGAAGAGAGAGGATTTAAATTTTGGGCCCTACGATCTGTTGACGGATCGGATCCGGGTCGTATACAATTATGATCGGGTCGGATATTTTAAATTTTCATTTATTGTTAGAAGCTACAGAGAAATCACGAGAGGTGTGCATAGAGATTTTAATATACCTCTCACTATCTTTGCTTAGCCTAACACAAGATCAGACAACCGTGACTACTCACTATCACTACGTGAAGTGTCGAGTTGTTTTGAAAAGCTTTAATCACTATCATACTCTACTTGATCACTATCACACTCTACTTGATCGATCCATCCATCCTCTTATAGATTTTTATGTGTAAACGTGTAAAACTGAACACATACGTTAGCACTGTTTATCGATGAACATAATTTGGTATGATCTGGAAATGAATGAAAAGAACCGAAGAATGAATCGAGTAAAATCAACTACTTAATCGCTATTCAAATATTCTTTCCGATTGATTATTCAAAGCTTTCTATATATAAATATACTCCCTCTAGAATTATGTTATTCTAACAACATTACTATTTTGTTATAATTTATAATTTGCTTTATCTCATTCATATATACTATGCAAAAGTTCATGCTTACTACAACTAGTGGTTCACCAAACTGATTCAATATGCTGAGTAATCATACAAGTAAACTAACCATAAACTAATTATTCTGTTTTATTTAATACATTTTGAGACTATACAAACTGCTAATTGTGACATGGTTCTAACCATCCCATGTTTCTATCATATAACCTATTGTGATCGAATTTTCCAAATTATTTTGGTTCATGTCCAAACCTTCATCATTGTTAAGATACGAACACAAATAGGACAACAGACTAAATACGATGTTGAATCTTATTATACTATTGAAGAAGAAGGAGACTGTTGTTGGTAGCTACTCATTGCAGATTGATAAGAAGTCGAAGATCTTTAATGTTAGCTTAAACTTGATGATGATCATAAATGATAAAAGGAAACAGACTTGGTCTCGTGTTGACATAGATGGAATCTTGGGAGTTCGAAGATGGACGTCAATAGACACACTCGAGGATCATGTAAATTTGTAATGACGTCTATTTGATCTCTTATTGTCAGCGGATTGTTTTTGATGAATTTCCTTCCAAGATTTGTTTCAGAGTCTAACCTATCAAACGAGTAATAATAGCATTAATCGAATATATAAATAAATGGAACTAAACTACCAGTCATTCCCCGTAGCTCAGTTGGTTAGAGCGTTGGTCTTATGAGCCGAAGGTCGCGGGTTCGAGCCCCGCCGGGGAAATTTTGGTTTTTTGTAATTTTGATGCTTTCTATTTATTTTAAACTAACATTCTTGTGCTTAAAAATAAGGGTGGGCAAAAAACCTGAACCAAAACAAACCGACTCAACCGAATCAAACCAAAGTATATGTCTAGCCCGTTTGGTTCAACTCAAATGGTTTGGTTTTAAACCCAAAAACCGAAGTGTCTTTTAATTGGATTAATTAAATATACTAATGATATTAAGATTTAATATATCTTAACCATTTAGTCTAAACAACTAAATATAATTTTATACATTTTACTTTTAAATGAATACAATAAGCACAACCAAAAAAAAAAAAGAATCTCATACATTAACATCAAAACGGAAAAGTTATTTTATGATATTTATGTTAGGTTTGAAGATAATAATATAAAGTTATTGAAATACATTTTCTACATATTTATTGTGATGTTTGGTTTTACGTTTAAATATGAAGGAAATAATGATTTAGTATCAAATCATGATTTGTTTATGTTTTTATAAATCATATTTTTGTAACTGAACTAGAACAAAACTAAAAAATTAACTCGCTTGAACTGAAAAAATACAAACAAAAACAAATTAGACCGAACCAAACACAAACCAAACTGAACTAAAACCGAACCGAAGTAAAACCGAACATAACCCAAACCATACTATTTTGGGTTGACTTTGGTTCAAAATTTCTTAGACCCAAATAACTCAAACCAAACCGAACCCGTAATTAAACCGAAATGCCCATCCATACTTATAAGATAGATAAGATCACACATTTAACAATCTATTTCACATAATATAGTCAAGTCTATTATTAACATTATCTTCTCCGATCAAAACCTTTTTGTTGTTGTGAATCTCTAAGCTCTATACTCGTAATCTTTTTTTTAATGGGATCTAAATGATTGCTCCGCTCTCTGATCTACTTAAAACGAACAAAAAAATAACAAATCATATATTCAGAGTCACATCAGAGTATGACCTTTGTATATTGTGACACATGGTATAATCCATCACAAACTATTGGAGACTCTATTGGAATTAGAGATCAAGCTTCACAAACCAGAAGTTGAATGATGTGGAGGGTCATAAACAATGGAAGAGATTCTCATGAGGATACAACATAGAGAAGAAGCTACTGTGAAACGTGAACAGCAATGGCTTATATATGATTTCTCTCGTCATGTTAATGGATACCAGAAGACAATTACATTAATTGATTTGTATGTTAGATTCCTTGTAGCTCAAAGAACTATGTATTAGAAGTGGAGAGCTAATGCTACACATTATCTAGGTCAAGCTTACTTTAATCTAACTGGGGGTGGAGTTGCAAAGAAAAAGGGATATCTGCTCGACCTAGGGAAAGCTCCCTGCCAAGTAATTAAACCGATTACACCAAATACAAAATGTGATCACAAGGAAGACCACTACTAAACTAGTTTTGCCAAACAGCAAAGAAGCTGCAAAATCTAACAAAATAAAAAACTGGTTCCTGATGATTTTGATTAGGGTTATGAAATAAATAAATAAACAGTCTATTTTTTTTACATTTTTAACAAGTAATTTTTTTATTACAAAATACAAAAATTATGATAAAATTACTTGCAAATCTAATCATATACTACATACACTGAGTCATACTTGCACAATTGTACTACAGTGACCCGTCTTAAGAAGATCGATGATAGTTTTATTTATACTATACTGGAGATCCTTTTTTTTTGAATTGAATGTTAAATTTAATTCAAAAAGAAAAACTTTGTTACAATAGTTGTGTCCTTTCCTATAATGAAAAAGAACTTTTATACTCCTATTTCAAAAAAGATGCATCAATCTCTATCTTGTATTGAACCAATGTTGCATTCCTTCTCCAATCTCTTTATCACTTTTCCTTTGCACTAGAGTGAGCTTATTTCTCATGTTCTTATCAAGTAGTTTTATCAAAAGACCTGCTGGAGCTTCAGCTTCCCCATGCCTTCTTCTATTACGCTCTCTCCAAATCATGTAAACATTCGCTTGAAACATGTACTTGATAAGAAACAAATGCATCTTCCTTCTCCTTGTATCTCTCATAATTCTCATCATTTCTTCCCATCTCACTGTAAACTTGTTTCTCAATATACCCTTCATCAGTACCTCCCAAATCTGAGTAGAATAAGAACACTCGAAAAATAAGTGCTCTACCGTTTCCAAAGGCTCTGTACATAAGACACAAGATGTATTGACACTCCCATTCCAGTGTTTCATGCGATCTCCGGTCGCAAGCCTTCCTTTCATAGCCAACCATAGAATGAAAGAATACTTCGGCGTCACATACTTAAACCACACTGCTTTACTCAAATGGCATAATTGATGTTTCTCTCTTGTAAACTCCCAAGTTCCCTTAGAAGAAAAACATTTCCTATAACTCTTCCCATTTAGCCATAAAGATACACATCTGTTTCTCGTGTTCTACTATCTCTTAGTCTTTCGATCTCATCCTCCACCTTGTTCAATAACACAACTCGATGCCGTCTCCTTTTGTGCTTCCAACTCTCCTCCACTGTTGCTTTTATCGAAATACTGAGATCCTTTTAAGTCTTTTTTAAGCTAGCTCTAATGCAACCGAGGATCATATTCTTTGGATTTAAATTCCATAGGTGTAGAGACATTGGATCTTAATCAAAGCATTTGATCAAGGGCCTTCCACGAGTTTATGTTTACATCTAAGATTTGTGTTTGTTTTTAATTCCCCCATAGATTGGTGAGTTGTATACACACTTTACTACAAATTCTGTTTTGCTTATACATTAGTCTATTTGGGCTCTCTCTCTATTGGGCTTACTCTACTGGCCTTCTTCAACATTATGAACGGCGACGTTTACTATACCAATGCCAAATTCTAGGAATCTCTCAGGTCTTCTTGTCTGCCATCTCTCTCTCTCTCCTTCTGCCATCTCTCTCTCTCTGTACCTAAAGATTCAGATCGCTAGCTGGCCGTGCATCTAATTAGCTGCCGTTTCTGTTCTCCTTCCCACAGTTAAAGGTAATATCTCAATCCTCCTTTTTGGTTCTTGATCTCCCTCTCTCCATTAATAATTGCTTAAATTAATCGATCCATCCTCGTGTTAGCTGCACTTTCATACGGTTCAAAGGTTTATTTAGAAAATAACCTAGCTTTCTCGTTTACGTGTTCTCCAAGCAACTCGCTTTGAACGTTTGATTGAAAAAGGAACCTTCTGTCTTTGTACCCAGAAAACATAAAAATCGAAACTTTATCAATCCACTTTGATCCCGTCTTGTAAAAATCTAACCTTTTGTGTTTATAGACTGTTCTGTAATCAAATTGATCTAATTTATATGAACCCAGATCACAAGAAGTTAACAAAGATGAACAAAACCGCACGAATCGATATCCCCTCATCGTCTTCTCCAGCTCCAGCTTCAGCAGACGGTGAGCTCAACGAAGACGACATATTCTCAATAGACATAACTCACGCGCCCAAACACTCTCCATCCTCTTCTCCTGCTCAGCACCCACCTGCCCGCCAGCTTCAGAGAACCAAAAGCGGTTTAAAAAACGTGGAAGCTTCTGGTATCCTCGCGGCTCTTCCCGAACCTTCCGGGAACAGTTACTTAAACCATGTCTTCCACCACAAGCCTGCAGCTGTTCTCTCCACTTCGGTCTCCTCCACAGCTTCTTCAACGTCCTCTTCGTCTTCCGCTCGTATCATCCCCTCAGCTCCTAAACCGCCTCAAGAGAGGGTTCCGTTCACAGCTTCTTTAGGTGGTGGAGGGAGGTATCCTCAGTCAGCTCCTCTTCAAGTGCCGTTGGCGATGAGGAGTCGTCACAAGAAGGAGTTCAAGCTGACTGATGCGGTGGTGGATGAGGAGGAGGAGGAAGATGAAGGCGAAAGGCTTCCGCCTCATGAGATTGTGGCTCGGTCTTTGGCGCAGTCTTCGTTGCTGTCTTGCTCTGTGCTTGAAGGAGCGGGGAGAACACTTAAAGGGAGAGATCTCAGGCAGGTGAGGAACGCTGTTTTCAGAAGAACCGGTTTCATAGATTGAGTTTTGTATTTTTTTTTTCTCATTCAAAAGAACATTCTTTAATTTGTTATTTGGCCAGAGAAAACGTTTCAATGTATTATGTTCATATATGTTGTCTAACATTAGACAATGTGTTTGTTACTTCATATCAAAATAGATTGATGTGATTGCACATGTTTTTGTATGTTTTGTTTCATGCTTCACATGTTGTTGAGACACAGTTTTGAGTTACACATTTATTCAGTTTATTGTGAAGTTCTTATTACATTGGATCCCTAATCTACAAGTTGTCATAGAGATCTCCTAGAAGAAAAGTGATCACCTTTTGTGTTGGCAATGTGCATCTTTACTTCTTTCAAATTATTAGATTTGCAATTATTTATGTGGAAAAGTGAAGAGGTGAAGAGAGGGTTGAAAAGGCTGTGACTTTTATCGGTAGATCTTTTCAAGAAAAAAAGAAGGCATTGAGATCTTACAAGAGAACATAGAGAGGGGGGGGACCAGCTTAGAGTGACAGCTCTTTTACAGTTTTGGTTCCATCTTTATCTTCTTCCTTAACATCCCTCTCAAACCCATGAGATATTTTGAGGTTTAGTGAGAAACGTTTTACTTGGTCATAAGACTCATAACAAGATAGTCTGTACTATATCTATCTAACTGCCTTATACAACAAACTTATTGATGATATTATCAGTTGACAAACTAGAAAAAAAAGAAGAAGAGGGAATAAACTTTTTGAGTCCTTAACATAAAGATTCGGCCTTTATATCTTTTGGTAGAATGTACTTTATGATATCTCAACACCTCTCATTTGGTATGGCTGGTGATGTCTTCATTACATCACATGAAAAGGTGTTTGCTTTTCTTTTAAAGGGTATATTTAAATATGCTAATAATTCTCCTCTGTTATATGAATTGTACAATAAACATTTAACCCAAGAATTATTTGTCTAATAAGTATGAATGATAGAGATGTTGTTCACAAAAAAAAGGATGAATGATAGAGAAGATTGTGTAGTTTAGATCAACTTACTGCATTTAGACAAACATGGGTGGCTTTCTATACCTATCTCATGTCCCCATTCTTTTACTCATTAAAGAAGACAACATCACATTCAAGTTTGGTGGATCTTCTCCTACCACTAAAGTAGGTAAGAAGGAACTATTAATGACATCAGACAGAAAACAAATCTCTTTATTTTTTACTCTTGTGAGGAAAGTTTTCACTTCTAATTTAAGGGAACTGGCTAAATCTCACTGATGTTCCAGATAAAGCAACAATTCAAATCTTACTGTTCATGGAAAATGACTAACTTTTTATCATTGGGGCCAAAAGGACTGAGTGAGATATATAACAATGAACCCAGGCTCACATGTTGTTTAACAATACTGATCTATTTAGCTTGAACAGAGCATTTTTACCTGTCTAAGTTAAGTTTTTTTACAGTTTCTTAGCTGAGAAAGCAGCAAATCCATATGAAAATAAAGAGAAAGTACAAGACTTTATTAAAGCATATTCATGGATGGAGTTACACACAACAAGAAGGAACTGCAATTTCTCAAGTACCTTGCTATTGCAGTAACAAGAGGATGATAATGGTACAAAACACAACAAAAAGGTTTCCAGACACAACACAACAAGAAGGAGCATTAGAATCAGAATCTAACCATAATTGAGTTACAGAACATTGTCTAACTGATAAAAAAAGGAAGAAAATTACAATTGGCAAGGTCAGGACATTGGAAGAACCTGAAATGGTGCTTCATCCTTTCCTTGCCTTTTTCAAGCCATTGAATTACACAAACCGAGAGAACGTCTTCCCTGTTCAGAACAATCTAAGCCAAGCTTTCAATGTTAATAGAAGCTTGACAAGCCCTGCAAAATGGTTTAAAGAGTTAACCGGACAAGAACTGAAAAAGAACTGAACTTGATGTAATAAAAAGACAGAACTTGGGATAAACCTGGAATCAGAGGATGTTGGTTTGGATTGTTATCAATGGCGAGAAGCAGAGGACGGTTTGTTGTTTAGACCGTCGTGCTGCTCCTCTTCTTGACCCTGAAACCGTGCTGGTACCCGAAAACCGGAAGAGAACTCACCTGAAGCAATTGGCGGAGGCATATGGTGGTGGTGGTGGTTGAGATCGTCAGTGGAGATGGATTGATGATGGTGGTGAGTAGGATCAAACCAAGCACGGATCATGGGACTGTAACTGGACTGAAGGGGACCCCTCTGAGAATAAAGCTGGCTTTGGCCAAGTACTGGCTGAAACGACGTCGTTGAAGTAGGATGATTAGGAGGAGGAGCAAACAGAAACCCTCCTCCTCCTCCTCCGTTTCCTGTATCGTTTGCTCCGCCGCTGTTCCAAGCCACCAGTCTCTGAATTGACTGTTGCTCCCAGCCACCCGTCGACGTGTCATACCCTAGCGGGTTGCTCTGCCCGTAGAACAGAACAGGCTCGGCTACGGAGTGGTGGTGGTGGTGGAGAAGCGACGGTGGACCATCCGGGAACGGTTGCAGCGAGAGACGGAGATCTTGGTTTTGACTATTGGTTCTTGAAAGCAAATCCGGCGGATGATGATGATGGTAGTTGTGCATAAGCTGATGCGGCGGAGCCTCCGCCGTGGAGCCAACCACCGGGAAAAACGACTTTATAGTGTCAGCAATCGAATCTGAGTCCATCGACGGCGGAAGAAAGCTCGACTGGTTATTATCATTACTCCGACGTTCCGTTGCTCCGGCGAATCCCACGGCCGTTCCGCCGCTGAACTGAAGCTGCTGCGGCGGAGGAGATGGAGAAACTCGAGCTTTCGCGGCGGTTCTTCTCGGTTTAGCGTTCGCGGCGGCGTTGCGAATCGCATCCGCCGGATCCCACGGCGGAAGCTGAGCGAGCTCGTCGATGGAAGTCTTCGCTTTTTTGATAAGCCAGTCAACGGCTTTGCTCGGCCGGTCGAACCCAAGCCGGTCTTGAACGTCGTAGAACTGAATCGCCGTGTGAGCCGATAGCCTCACGCGCCGGTCACGTGGCCCTTTCGCCGTGCAGACTTTGCTGTGCCGGTCTTTCCTTCCCGTGGACCGCACAATGTGACCTCCTTGCACCTCGACTATCTCGCCGCAGCCGCCGTTCGCCACCTCCGACGTAGCGCGGCGTCTCATTGAAGAAGAAGACGGCGGTGCTGGAGGGTGGAGGAAGCGGTGAGCTTCGTCGTCTTCTGCCATTGGTTGAGGAGCATATTGAGGAAGCTCGGCGTCGTCTTCTTCGTCGAGGCGGCGGCGGCGACGGCGGTCGTTAGGCGGTGGAGAATCCAGGGTCACTCAAAAAGGATGTAACTCACGCATACTTGCCTCTCTCTCTCTTACCTCAAAACCCTAACCCTAAAAAAGAAGAGACAGCTAAAGTTAAATAAGAAGAGGATTTAATTATCAGAAAAAACAGCAGACTAACCCATGTCTTATGTCTGAATCTCTCTCTGTACTTTACTAGAAAAAGTAAGAAGGAGACCAAACAGATGAAAGCAAGCGATGCAAGAGAGGGGGGAGAGATGTGTAATAGATTTCCTCAGAAAAAGAGAGAGAGAGAGATGTGTAATAGACAAATCAAGAAAAATACCTAGAGAAAGCTTTTTCGATTTATTTCTCGGGAAAATATAAAGAGATGGTGAAAGGAAGGAGATGTAAAAATAAGAGAGGAGAGTGTGTTGTGGGTTGATGATGACGCAACTGGTAATATGACAGTGTTTTTGCTCTCATTCAACATCTCTCTCTCATCTCATCTCTTCTGACATTCAATGTTCTCTTTTTTTTCTTCTTTTCTTTCATTTTTGATTGCTTTTTATGGGGGTAATCAAAATTTAATTATTTCCAAAAAGTTTATTAATTTCTTCTTCTGATTTTTAATTAAGAAAAATTATCTATTCCGTTTATCTTTTTTAAAAAATATATGTAACTCGGGCTAATCGACTCCCAGCCTATCCCGACCTGGTCCTTTCGAACCAGTCTATTTCATTATTTAATAATAATAAACTGTAAACTTAAGAAAGAGAACATATTATTTGTATTTAATCAACTTTAATTTACTTTTTATATCATGTTATTTTACTTTAAAATATATGAGAAGCTAAAATAGTATTCATTTTAAAATCAGAGAACATACCGTTTTTATTTACAACTCATACACATAAACTATAAACTATCAAAGATT
Source organism: Brassica rapa (assembly GCF_000309985.2). Lineage (NCBI taxonomy): Eukaryota > Viridiplantae > Streptophyta > Magnoliopsida > Brassicales > Brassicaceae > Brassica > Brassica rapa. The sequence goes on along the minus strand of NC_024797.2, from coordinate 18,169,292 downwards.
TGTCTTAATTATAACATAAAAATATATTACAAAATATTAGTCTATGAATAAATAGATATAACATATCGTATCCATTCCATAATACCAAATAAAATTAAAAAGGAGAAACAAAATGCAAAACTGTATAATATGAGCGCATCATAGTCGTATATTTGATTATTAGAGTTGAAATTACTGGAAAGAATAACTTTATTTTCCAGTTCCGAGATTCAACAAATGAATAAGTACCCTAAAAACATATGGTGTTGGCTGGGTCAAGGTTCAATTCAAGCTTTCGTGCATCTCCGTTTTCTCTTTAAGGGTTGACCCATATTGTGGAAATATATAAAGTTCTTGTTGATGCTCCACTTCTTCACCTTTTGTTGCAAGAATCTCAATAGTTAACTAAAGCAGATTTTATTCGGAAAGACGAACTTGACACACAAGGATACAATATACTAATATAGCACAACTAATAACGCCCTTCATACTTAATCTATATGCTTGGAATAACAATTTTCATGTTTGAGCTTTTTATTTAATAGTGTCTTATATTCTATAAATTCTTATTGCTTCGCTTAAAACTAGAAAAGTATACAAAACAATCCAATATGTATTTCCAACTTGACTTGTGCGAATAATTGTTATAACCATATCATGCATATAACACCAAATTCATATAAAATTTTGTATTATGAGAATGAGGTACGAAATAGATTAATTAATAAAAGAGAGTAAAAGACAATTTAAGCTTCAACGGAGATACTTCAAATCTTTAGAGAATTTTACAAGTTGGAAAATAATTGGTGGGACTCCATAATGCTTCTTCAATCCCAACCAACTGACTACACAACTCGCATAACTAATTCACATATGTAATATATTGTGGTTAGAATAGTAGTAGTATTTAACACAAAAATATATCCAAATGGTTAATAACAAAGAACAGAAAAACCTTATTATTGTTCACACATTTTTATAACACACACGTACGGAAAGCTAACATAGTTTCCAAGGTTTTCAATAAGTTATATTTTTTTTGTAACACCAATAAGTTATATTTTAAAAGCAAAAATAAAAGCTTGACGCAGCTTATCATATCAAATTCTTAAATTATACTATTGTATAGTTGAAAACAAATATTATACAGCATAATTTGTAGGTTTTAACTATTGAATCTGTATATACATAAACAATGTGTACTATCAAACACACCTACTTTAATGGGATAACTAGATTTTGACCCGCGCTTAAGAAGCGCGGGTTTGAGGTTATTAATATTTAAGAAATTTTAAATTTAATATAATTTTTTTTGTTTCACATTATAACTATTGATTTTTAATGTTTTTATTATTCATTGTTTTTTATAGTGTGAGATTTGTTTGAAATAGATTTAAAGATGATATCTATGTTTTTAATAGTAAAGATATTCATTATTAAAAATATATATTTTAATTATTGAACTGTATTAACCAATGTTTTGAAAATCTGATCAGACCGTACGATCGAACCAGTCGGATCCTGACTCGCTCTTCTAACTGGTTCTGAGTTGTGTTAAAAACCGAATTTGAGTTAAATCGGATCTAGTTCAATATTAAAACCCAGTTTTTGCAAATTCAAGTTAAAAAAAATTGCAAATTTTAATAAGATTTCATCGAAATTTAATATTGTTTTCTACTACATATATAAATAAATTAGTTTTAATTTTAAATTTTAAATTTTAATTTTCCATATTAGTTTTAAAATATAACATTGATATAAACTTATATCAAAATTAATTTATTGTTATACTTACATATATATAGTTACTTAATTTAAAATTAAATTAAAATTAAGCGGTTAAACCGGTCCGACCATTGATCCAGGTGCAATGTTGAATCAGTGTCCCGTTCGGTTTTCAAAACATTGTCATTAACCACAAGCTATCAATTTTAAATTAAAAATGAATTTCCTCGCATATATTTATATCATAGTTACAACTATCAATTTACATTATTAAAAAACTAATTATTTTTAGTATTGATATAGTTTCAATTTCAGATATTAAATTTGTGATAACATTTCATAAAAAGAGTCAAGAAATACATGAATAACATATCACTTAAAAAGTGCAATGAATATTGTTAAGTTTGTAATACAAATGTATGCATCATATGTTCGATAATCTATATGTAGGGTCCAAAAATATGTACATTAATATTGATCCGTTTGTTATGACTATTTCCTTAAGTTATTTTCTGTATTAAGAAAATAATAATAAAATCTTTACGTAAAATATCGTTGTTAGTTACAATATCTGTTTTTGTACATTAAGAAAATTATGAGTTGATGTATGGAATATTACTTTGGTTTAAAAATAGGCTGAATTATATGGTGTTAGTCTAACTAATAGGTCCAAACAACTTTGAATAAGTAGATTTTTTAAGAATGCTTCCCTTTTAATAATATAGACTAGATTTTGACCCGCGCTTTCAAAGCGCGGGATCATTTCCGAAACATTCCAAGTTTATTTGATATAAATTTGTATTTTAATTATATCTACACTTAGATATTACAAATGGAATATTATATTCAATGTTTTGAAACCCGACCCGACCCGCAGTAAAATTGGCAAATTTGGTGGCTCATATGTAATCCATTTTAGTTTAAAAAAAACTGTTATTTAAAAATTTTAAAAAACCCGTAACAACCGCTAAAACCCGAGATCTGGTTATCGGTTGAGCTGGTAGATGACCCAATATGTAATTCGGTTTGATTTATTATTATATTTAGAGTATTGTAATATATATTCATGAATGTTCAGATGAATAGTGAATATATTATAAAAAGTGATACTCCAATTTAAATACAATTTTAGTCCAACAAAAATTCCATCTTGTTAATGGATCAATATTTGAGAGGATGCATACTAAAAATGAAATAGATTTTAGCATCAATAATGTATATACGTCTATTACAAATTAATAATTTACGTTTGCAAAAAAAAAATTATTTATTTATTTAGTTAGTTTACTTTTGTTATTCACATGTTATTAGATACTTTTTGATGTTTTGTCTATGGCTTATTTTAAATTTAAAAGTTAATTTCATTATTCGCATTAGAAATGTAAATATTTATTATTTTATTTTGATATATATTTTTATTATATTTAGTTCTTAATTTTTATAATTTATATATATATAATTATATTTTTAAATAATTAAAATATTAACCCTTACTCTCTGACATCGATTCATGTTAATGTAATGTTTTATGATATATTTTTGTTAATATATTTGTTCAATTAGTTTATATTTGATATATATGTTATATGTCTCTTTGAGTAACCCGTAAAAAATATATTCATAAAGCTATCAACAGTAACACGTTTCATCGTATAATTACTATAAATATTTATTTTATCATATATATATATATATATTATTTTTTCTTTTTAATAATACTCTAACTATAAAAAATATATTTTTATGTATTTGGTGAGGGTTTTGAACAATTTGTTTTTTTTTTGCATTTGGATTAATATATAGTTATATATATACAAATGAATAGATATATATATATATATAAGTATTTATTACATTAATAACTAAAATATAATTGATTAGTTATTTAAATTTCGAATTAACATAAATTAAATTAATTAGTTTAAAAAATAACAGATTAGTTAGTTAGTTCCTTAATTTTAGGTATGATGTATATTTAACAATTAAATTAGATATGAATAGAAATAATAGGAAATATAATTAAATATAATGGTCCAACCTAGACTATTTGTAAGTAGATAAAAATTGCTTCTGTTTTAATAGTATTGATAATTCTGAAAGTGACATAGTATTAGCATTATATAATCGGTTGATTGAGAAACCTAATACGAACACATTAAATAATTGATAAAAACAAATAATATATTTGATATTAGTTAGGTACTTATTTTATAGAGAAAAGGTTAATAATATATGTCATCCCACGGTTGCTTATGAAATTAATTAAACGAAAGTAGCTTTCCAACTTGGAATTACAGTCACAAATCAAAGCATAACAAAATAGAATAAGTATAATCATTATTTTATTATAGGAGTTTATGTGAAATATTAACTATTATGCACAATAACGTCAATATAGGTACTAAATGAAATGAATTATTCAATAACGCCATAAAATATTTTACATAATTCAGTAGCAGAAGGTATGCCTTAGCATCGTTAAAAAATTTCCTGCCATAAATATGGCTAGCGCTGGAAATTTTAAGCGAAACCCGCAGATTCCACCCTGTTTGATCCGCCATAAAACGGGTGTAGGATAGATTTAAATTTAAAATTTTGGATACGGTTAAAGACTATTTTAAGCAGGATGGATGTGAGTACGCCAAATATATAAGTTGTGGTATCTGCTAACTCTAAATGTTTAAAAAAAAAATTAATTATATTTTTTTAAAAAATAATAATAATTAATATATAATTAAAATAATTATTTTTATGATAATTAAATTTTCTGTGGGTTCAATGGGTTATACGCTGGTATAAGATTTTTTTTGTGAGTTTTGGGGATCAGATTTTTGAATAAAAAAAAATTCGATCTCCAGCGGGTCGGGGCAGGTTGATCCGCAAACCCATCTTTGAAGATGGCAACCTAGGAAAGTAGTATGTATTGATCCATTTTCACATAAATATCAATCTACGTTTCTATGATTATTGATAAGATTTAGTTTGATATTTTGATAAATTAATTGACCACTATCTTTTGTTTATTAGTTTACATTATTAGTTGGATGTTCGATAGACGTCTAAGATCAATTCAAATATAACATCAAACAACCTAACATAGAATAAACTTATCTTTAGTCGAGTGTCCAACCAAATAATCAGATGTTATCACAGATACAAGAGGATGCCTAACCATTAAGCACATGCGAAGGAGAAGCAGAATGCGATACAAAGCAAAGTAGATGTGCTTACGGAATATTACCTCACGCAAACATAGACAGTTTCAATCTTAATGTACAAACTTGCGAGTCCTTCCTTCCGATAGAATCATGGTCTCACTCTAAGTCAATAATTATAGTCATGTCCTCGATCGGCATATTCCTCCATGTGTACATGTTCAAGACTTTATTTAGTTTATAATGTAATTTTCTTATATAAAATATATATACCTGAACCCTGAAAATATATGTAATGAGTCGATAATTTTTTTTTTAAATGTAATGAATTGATCCCTGTTAATTCTACTGTGGATTTTGTGCAGATATACAAATGATGCAATCATATCGTCAAAAACGGATCGTGACAAAGTCAATGACAGATTATTATTATCAGACACTTAAAAGCATGTCGAGACATCAACGGAGTAACTGTAAACTGTTTTTTTCATGTAAATCAGTCGAAGATCATTTTATAGGATGTCAAACCATGATAACCTTCTTTTTTCTGGTCAAACCATCCGTTCTTTCGTTTCTAATTTTTTTCTTTTGACGAAATTCATTTCTAATCTTAAAAAGCGGTTTCATCGTTTACAGACTCAAAGGAAGAGTGTTCAAACACATACAGAGCTTCCTTAGCTAGACGATCAGCCGTCTCATTACATCTGCGAGGTACATATTTAAAAGAGATAGAAGAAAATGATCTACTCAACACGCCTATGTCATAGAGAATTCCCTGCAGAGCAATCACATAAGTAGATCCGTAATTCATAATGTTTTTGCTTTGTTTTTAGTATTGTGCCCCCAACTATAAATAGTTCTAGATCCGCCACTGATTATTACCCCATTTGTGTCTGAAAGAGTTATTCCAGGCCGCATCAGAGTAATAGAGGGTATGTTTTCAGGTACCTGATTTTTAGCAGAACTCGATAAGCAGAATTTAAGCAACATTATCGTTAATTTAAAAGCTATTTTATTGAAATAAGCTAGTAACATGTACAGACGAATATGCTTAGCGGAAATTTATGGCTCTCTTTTGGTCTGTCAATGACTCGTCAGTAAATATAAATTAAAAATGAAACCATGCAAGTTGAATCATGTTTTCAACAATTGTCAAATAAGCAAACAAACCAGTACTACATACAGAGTTTTTGGTCAAATATTTACTTCGAAAAGGTATTGGAGATGTGAACAACAATTTCCAAGAGATATTTGTAAACAACATGTTTACAAAACTGGGAACTATGGTATATTTAAAGCTTATTTATATTTTTGACTCGTTTTTATTATATTTGTAAACAACATGTCAGTATACTCTAGTACCTACCATTTTTCTTAAAATGTTTTCTTTCGTTGGTCGTACTTGGTATATTTAAAGCTTATTTACATTTTTGACTCGTTTTTTTTGCGGGAACCAGGGTTAAATTGTAACAATCTAAATAAATAGTGAAATTATATTTGTTTTAACTGCTTAAAAAAGTGAACATGAACATAACTGCGAAAGCAAACAATTCATATGGTGTTTTTATGCTGATTTATTAAATTATTTTAAAATATATATATTACATAAATATACAATTTTATCATTATCATGAGGATTTACGTCTAGCTATATCAAAATAAACAACTCATGAAAATCTCTGAAAATTCTAAAATTCCATGCAAGTTATCACTCTATTAATTAACATAATTGTTAATATAGTTTTTTTTAGGATCGAAATCTAAATTTTAAATAGAGAATTTGAAATCTAAATCTTCTAATGTAAGAACATTAAGCAATATTTTTCAAACTATTGAACTAAAATGAACTAAATTAAGCTTCAAACTTATAGCTTTGGTGTGAGAGGAAAATAAAGATAGAGGAAGAAAGAAACACGTGACGTCGGATTGGCACGTAGGACTGAATAATGATGACGTGGCGACAGATGACAAATGACTCACTGAAAATTAACACTTCACCTACTTTACCGTTTGATTACAAACGAAATTACGGTTTACCCTCGACTGGCAAATACGTGCGTCTTGTCGGATGTTGTGGATGATAGTACCATTCGGATCAGTTCTAATAAAAATAATTTGTCTTCATGTTTACTTTATTGTCAAAAACATAAATTTTTATTTACATCTATTTTCTATTTTTATTATTTTTGGCTTCGAATTAACACACTTTCGTCAATTCGCTATCAGAATAATTATTTTGTTTTGCTCGAGATATTATTTGTCACTTTCAAAGGGTCTATACTTATTTACTACTGCTCTTATTCCCTTCTTAGTTGTGATTATCCTCCAATATTAATTACTTCAAATATATTAGTTCGTCCTAGATAGACACCACTGACTATATGGTTCAAGAAAAAAAATGTTACAACACATTGGAATACATCTTTAATGGAAAACTAAAGCAACCTATAGATATGTTTCTTAAATTCTTAAATTTTACAAAAGTTATTTTACTAAGAAATTTTCTTCCACTTGAAGATTTACCTGTGTACAATAAGGAGAAGAAAAATAAAAGGTGAGAGACATTGAGAAGGGACATAATGTCCTTTCGCTCTCACTTCTTTAAACATGTAAATTTTCATCAAAGTAATGAAAATGAAAAATCATAAAGACAGAGCTCGTGATCCAATAACAAGTACACTTTCATCAACTGTTTGTAAATAAATCAATACTGCAAGGCAGATAGTAGTATACGTTAAGATAGATCTCCAAGGCAGGTCATATTAGCCTACATAGCGTTAGAACAGTATTCATCATAACTCGAACACAAAAAAAAAAAGTAAAATAAACAAAAAAATAGAAAAAAAATAATAATAAGAGGGAAGCAAGCATGAACTTATAATTTAGATTTTTGGGCTGAGATTTATAGATTTGGGCCTAAGGCACCGTAGTAGTACATATCAGACACTCTGTTCTCGTTCAAATTCAGTCTTTGGATAGCTAATAATTTTGATTTGGTTAACACCTGAGGCAATGTGACTGGTTTATTAACGTAGCCACACAACGAGAGGATCAAATTGAGCATATCACATAATCACTTGAATTGCAGAAAGCGAGGGAACCTCCACTTGCAATTATTTGAACTAGGCTCAAACAAGACAATTGCTCGGCAGAGCATGTATTGGTCATGTCGTAATATGTTGACACTATATCCTTTTTGAGCATTCATGTAGCTTCACAAGCAGCCAGAAACACACGTTTGGAGAACCGTAAGTTAGACTAACTCGACCCAAAAGGAGCCAAACAAACACGCACTAAATTCATACTTTTATTTAGGAGCACAATCAGACGAGGATGAACCAACAACACATGGCCTACATGTGAACCACTTAAGAAACTCTTAAGATCGATTTAGGATATAAACTAGAAAAAATAAACAAACGTTGTAACCATGCCACTCAAGGCTATTCTCTCTCACATGATATCAGGCTGATAAACGACAAAAAGGAGTTTTAAAGTCTTGCTATTGCACTCTCCTTCCCTTCCTCAGATGACCTATACATCATCTAGAATGCATGGTTAAAAAGAAAACCCACGACTGGTTCAACCCTGGTAAGGGTTCCCGCTTCCATCCCGGTTTGGTGGATAGTTGTTCTGGTACTGTGGCTGCTGCATTCCACCACTCTGCTGCTGGTAGTTGTTGTTGTTACCTGACCATCCTGCGTTTGGTGGACCTCCTCCCATGCTGTTCTGCGGTGGTACTGCTCCTCCATAGTTAGGTGGCGGTGGTGCTCCTCCCATGTTGTTCTGTGGTGGCGCTCCTCCGTATTTAGGTGGTGGTCCTCCTCCATAGCTTGGTGGTGGTGCTCCTCCATAGCTTGCAGGTGGCCTCTGTCCTCCCATGTTGTTCTGTGGTGGTGCTCCTCCATAGTTTGGTGGAGGCCTCTGTCCTCCCATGTTGTTCTGCGGTGGTGGTGGTCCCCCGTAGTTCTGCCCCATTTGAGGTGGAGGAGGTGCAGCGCCACCCATGTGAGGTGGAGGAGGAGGGCCTCCCATGGGAGTACGTTGGGGAGGAGGGCCTCCTGACATGTTCTCTCTTCTCCTCTCAAAGTTTCTGCTTCTATCGAAGTTGCGAGGACGGTCATTACGCCTGTTCCTTTCATTTGCTCTTGCATTGTTCCTTATCCATTCCTCATGGTACTTGGGATCATAAGGAACAGCCTTCCCATCAATGAAAGGTTCCCCTGAAATCAAATATTAGAAACAAAAAAAAGTCAAGCTTTCAACAAAGCAACTTCAAAACTGTTTGCAGAAATGTAAACTAACTATCAAATAGAAGTCGTCCGATGTGAGAGTCCAATACAAGGGCATGAAGCAAGTAACCAATAGGTACTTTCACCTCAGGTACAATTCAAATGGAATAGCAAAGCAACTTCTTTTATTCTCAGTTCACACTAAGGCTTACCTCCATAGTCTTTGTTCCTCACATCAAGGTAAGAATCAGGAAGAACCCACCGCACCTTTGGCAACTCTACAGAGTTACAAAAATCCAATAAGAAAAGCAGCTTTAAACACACACAAAAGGCGAAAACAAAAACCTCAAGAATGCAACACTCTCTACCTTTGAGCTTGTGAGAAAGATCTTCAGACACAAGAGCTCCAAAAGCAAAGTAGCACCGAGTTGAAACAGAGTATATCTTCATCCTCGCTTCTTCTTCACTGAAACACATTAAAAAAAAAAAACAATTCATTTCTCAATTAGCTCAAAACCCTAAATCTCCTAAAAGAATCAATGATTTACCTTCCGACAATCTGAGCTAAGGTTTTGATATACCCATCAATAATCTCATCCCTCGTGAGATCTCCCTCAGGCGGCTCCACAACCACAAGCCAATGCTCGAAATCACACCCATCGAGCAGAATCGTCTCCTTGGGCGGCCTATTCGACCAATTGGGATTCGGATCGTTCAGAGAAGACGAAGTAGCCTGCGTCGAAAGACCTTTCAAAGAAACAAATCCACCGCGAGCGACGGAGGACAAGGCGGCGACGAGGGGGCGGGACCGGAGCGTGGAGAGAGAAGACGCCGAAGTTTTGGCGAGAGGAGCAGGTGACGAGGCGAAGGATCGAGTGAGCAGAGAGGAGAGAGACTTCGCCGGACGGCGAAGGAAGGAGCGAGAAATGGTGTGCGTCGCCATGGGAAACCCTAAGGAAAATGGTGGAAGGAAAAGATAATTAAATCAAGGGTTTTGCCAAGGTTTACTAGCAGAAACTGGTCATTTGAGGGTACTTTCGGTATTTCGAGACCAAACTAATTATCTACGAACCCTTCGGTCATAGTCCCTTGATCTTTTCGGATTCAACATAATGACCCTTAACTTTAACGACAGTTACACAAACTGCCACTACTAATATTACTAGTGAGTTTTCCAATCTAATTTGATTTGTGTGTGTTTTTACTGTTGTTGCTAATCTGTGGTATAGTAGGAATATGATATGTGATTGTTTGGATTTTACAATAAGTTATATTTGCTAATTTATGTCATGGTATGAATTAGAAAAGAGATCATTCTTTTATATGTTTGTAAATTATCAAATGTGTGTTTCTTGTGAAAATGTTATTTTTGAAGTAGGAGTTGGACTTCAGATATCCATATTATAGAACTAAAATAGCTGGTGTAGATTGGACTTTATCAGTCCCATTTGATAAGATCCTAATACCACAAACATTATAGGTATGAGAACCTGAGAGGCAACACTTGTGTAAATTGAAAAGACTTAAGTATAATATGAGGCTTAAGAGGGAGTTGAACGTAAGGGCTAGCTTTAGTTACTCTTCATTGATCATGAGTGACTTTGTAATATGAGCTTTGGTTTAGTTGAGGAGGTATAATGTATGTCTTTACTATATGGTATAATGATATATCCAAATGTGTAAATTAGTAACTCAAATTATTTTAAGGTAGTAAAATATCTTCTTCTATAATTGCGCCAGAAGTTAACAAATATGCCTTAAACACATGAATTACATGTTCAGTAAAGCCATAAACTAACTACCCACTTACTCCACTCAGCCAGAGCTCTTATTACAAAGTCACTCAACATCAATGGAGAGATAACTAAACCCTTTATTTCACGTCACACTTTAAATTTTTTGAAGTTAAACAAGCGTTGCCTTAGCAAGTTGAAGCGCTTTCTCGCGCCCATAAAACTTCTCAACGATCGCAAGTGCACACTCCATTGCAGTCCCAGGAGCTCTGCTCGTTATTAGATTTCCGTCCACAACGACTCTATGATCAACGTGACTCTGGTCCGAAAGTCTGTTGCTCACCACTGGGTGTGTAGTTGCCTTCTTACCCTAATACAAAACAAGTCTCTACATGTCAGTTCAAGATATATAACAAGAAGATTGTAACGTTTTCACATTTTAAGTACTGATTTGAATATTGCACCTTGAGTAAACCATGAGGCTCAAAGACGTAAGCAGGCGACGCGCAGATACCTCCATATGGTTTGTTTGCTTCAGCTTGTTTCTTTAACATGTTCACCAGTTTCTCGCAGCGTGACAATCTTGAAGCACCGTTAAGACCACCCTGAATGTGACACATCGAGGACGTTAGATATTTTCTTTTGTACTATTATTCAATGAATGTCTAAAATTTAAAGTATATAAGCACTCACAGGCAACATAATCATATCGAATGACTTCTCTAAAACCTCATCAAGAAGCACATCTGCGACTAGGTTAGCTTTGTGTGATCCTACAACTTCCAAACTGTTGCTAACTGAAGCAATCACTACATTTGCTTTTGCCCTCCTCAGGATATCTACAACCGAAATAGCTTCAATTTCATCTGATCCCTCGGCAATGGGAACAAGAATCTGAAACAAGAAAACACATCTTTGTAGTCTAGGAGTGTATTTATAAAGGACTAAGTGGAGAGGTAAATGAACACATGTATATACCTGTGGGGTATCTTCGAATGTCCAGTTTATTTGGTTAAGCTCAGTAAAGGTAAACTCCTCACCAGGGTTAGGACGAGGCAGCTGATATTAATAAAGAGAACAAGTAAGTCCAAGATGACAAAGCAAGTCTGAACACTATAGCTTTAGTTACTATGTTGCTGATAAAAGAGGGCAGAGACAGAACTATACCAAGATACTAGAGACATCAACAGCTGTCTGTTTCCCACACAACTTCTCAATAAGAGTGAGGGAGAATTCAATGGTGGTTCCTGGTCCTCGACTGGTCACTATCTTTCCATCTATCTCCACTCTTGATTCACTAGCAGTTCCACAAGTAGCTGCAAGTTTCTCCATAAACACCGGGTAACATGTTGCCTGCAAGAAACCCATGCAATCCAGACATATTAAGACAAGAACTGAAAACAAGAAATAGTAACGTTTTTTGACATTTTATTGCTTCTGACTTACTTTTTTGCCCTCTAGTAAACCCCAAGTACCAAGAGCCAAAGCAGGAGCACAACAGATAGCTGCGTTAAGTCGCCCATCTGTCTCTTGTTTCTTTACCATGTTCTCTAATGGTTTGCAATTTTTAAGAGTCTCGCCGCCGGGAAGCCCTCCCTTTTTATCAATCATATAATCAAATGTAGTATCAGCAAATCATCTCTTAAGGTACTTCAGGGAACTTCAAAAGCAATAATCTATGGACTAGTTTCACATTGCTAATTGATTGCTAAATAATATATTGGTCGATCTACTATTACAGACATGAGAAGGAACATATGCGGAAACAAATGCGATAAAGTAAACGACATAATACTTAACATAGTCTACCAAATTGAAAGAGAGATAATATTATCATAGGAATACAAGAACACATGATATATTGGCTAGCTCCAATCATTTCTACTGCTACATGGCCAGAATAGATTTTAAGGCTTATATTAACATGTTTCTTGTGTATTTTGAGTTAAAAAACTAACAATTCGTTCCGACCATCTCCTTAATTAGTTGTCAATTATTGCAAGATGTAGTAACCGAGAGACTTACGGGGAGCATGATAAGATCGAAAGTAGAGTTGGTAATGTCAGAGAGGAGAGTGTCGGCGACCATCTTGATTCCATGACAAGCATCAACGCCAACCTGATTCTCAACGGAAGCCACCGTCACGTAAGCGCCACTTCGTCGCAATACGGTGATCATCGCCAATGCTTCTAGGGGCTCAGTCCCATGAGCGATAGGGATCAAAACCTTAAAAAAAAAAAACTCGGATCACCAAGACAACCTAACGAAAATTAACATAAATTAAAAGATCCCTTACGTATATATGTACAAGGATGAAAACAACGAGATCGTACCTTCTTCCTAGATGAAGCCATAGTTTACAAAGCTTCGAGAGAGAGAGAATCACAAAGATGGTATACGGAAGAAAGAAAGTGAAGAGGAACGGAGTGTCACTGGTGAGAGGTTAAATTAGCGAGAGGCTCATGTGACGACGCCATTCACGACTTTTCATCCCCTTTGATCAAAAAGGTTGACGTGTGTGATGACGTAAGTAGCGATAAAAAGGCATCCATAGGGACGTGGCAAACGTTGATTGGTGTATAGTGATTACACGTCAACGTTGAATAAAGTCTTGATTCCACTTGGCATTCGGTAAACTTAGACGGCGTGTAGTTGGGCGACAAAAACAAAAGTATTAGGACAACGAGATCACGTCTCGGTTCTTGATTTTGCTCATGCACGTGTGTGTTGTTGTTTTGATATTCGTAACAAGCAGAGTAAACCGGACTAATAGTTAATAATATATGAGCTAGGAGGACAACTCCTTTCTTATAGTCTTCAAAACGGTTTGTGGACCAGTATTAACCGGTCAAAAAGAATTAACTTCCACCCTTTTAAATAGCTTCTTCACACACGATTTGTTACTATAACTTAGCTCACATTGAGCTCATAATAATGGCAAAAAACATATTTATAAAACTTAAAATCAGCCTAATATTATTGAGTGGAGTTGAAGCGAGCCAAGTTAGCTTTTGTAATGAAGGGAAATCATATGATGATACATTGAGACATTATCATCGAATGATTAGGACATCCTAATCTCGTGTGGACACAGATTCAGTTCTTGGTTTTTAATCACTTTTAAAACATTCTGGTAGAAGATCTGAAGTCTTTGTTGAAAGCTATAAACCATATAAAAGTAACGCTATAGCTTTTCGAAAAATATAAAACACAATCTTCAAGAATTTTGCGCAGTATTTTAGAAAGTGAAACTCATATTCTTGATCTAGAAACTTGTAACCCTTTTCTAATACTAGGCCAGAAACGTTTTCACCATGAATGGGGATTAGATGTGTAATATGTTCAATTGACATTAACTATAGTACATTACTGATAACTAATGACTAATTTGTTTATATTCTATTGACATAATAATTCTTGTTAGTCTGGTCAAGTCATGCCTAACTTCTGTTAAAATCATTAATGTTATAAAATTGGTTTTATTCACAACTTTTCATACACATTAAAAAAAACCCGTGCATCTTGAAAAAGGATCCGGATCCGAACCAAGGAAAAAAAAACTGGATCCAACTGATCTGAGAAACAGAACATCCGTATCACCACTAACGACCGTTAAAACTGAATAAGCCTGGGAGCTTCCGAGTAAGAGGATCCGTTACAAAATGATGCCATCTTCTCCGAGGCTGAAGCTCTTTCACGCGCGTCCATCGCGGCGACCGACGTCTCTGATCGTCATCACCTCTATCGCGATCGGGCTCTTCGGATTCCTCTTCGGACTCTCCGCCATTATTTTCCCGGGTATCCGGTTATCCTCCCGGACCTGCCTCACCAACTCTCCTCCCAAGACGGTACGCATCGTCTGGGACGTCGCTGGAAATCGCAACGCTAATGGCGGAGTGAAGAGGCACAAGGTTATGGGATTCGTCGGGATCCAGACCGGATTTAGTTCAGCTGGGAGGAGACGAGCTCTCAGGAACACGTGGATGCCGTCGGATCCACAAGGGCTTCGACGGTACTGATTGAACTATTGCATCATCGACACTGGTTTGATCTGGATTCAATCCATAGATATGAGTCTCTGATCATTCATCATAATCTCAAACCTTAAAAGATCTGAATATAGCATTTTCTGAGTTTTGATATACACTCTTATGATCGGTTGATATGCCTTGAATCTGATAGGACTAACTAACATTAGTTAGTTACTTCTATATTGACCAATATTCAAGAAATCGCTAGCCGGTGACTATGTGCTTCATAGAAAACTAGCGACTAGACTGATTATTGAGGACTTAGGCGAGGTCTAATCGGGAAAGAATTACTAATTAAATTTATACATATATATATATTACAATTTATATAAAATATTTTAGTTTTTTTAATTTAATTATAAATTTGTTTTGATGAATTATCAAAATTAGATATACAGAACAAAAGAAGTTAGACAAATTAGTGGATTTGTACTTAAACTTAATCGTCATGGCATGTTCTTATTATGACCATAATGAAAATATGAAATGCTGCTTCCATCATCTCTTGGTCCTAAGCCTACTCGGTGAACCATCTTAAATCTCTGTGTCCTGTACTTTGTTATTTTATTGTGTGTTATTATCTTCTCGCATCCGTTATAACATGAATTTTGAGTTGTTATCTTCAATGATTCACTGCTCTCTGCAGCTTGGAGGAGTCAACAGGGTTGGCCATTAGGTTTATTATAGGCAAAACCAAAGATGAAGCGAAGATGGCTGAGCTTAGAAGGGAGATCGCAGAGTACGATGACTTCATACTGCTTGATATCGAGGAGGAGTACAGTAAACTCCCATACAAAACGTTAGTTAGAAGAGTAACACTTCTCTGTTTCACATGATTCACATCTTATTTTAAAGATAACTTGAATAACTCTGATCCATGGTCTTTGGTATAGTTTGGCTTTCTTCAAAGCTGCGTATGCACTATATGATTCAGCGTTCTATGTCAAAGCTGATGATGATATATATCTGAGGCCAGGTAATTGATATTACATTCTCTTGAGTTTTCGCATTAATCGTGGATAGTATATGAGGCTGTTGTTTTCTTTCACAGATCGGTTGTCCTTGCTGTTGGCTAAAGAGAGGAGTCACTCTCAGACATATCTTGGATGCCTGAAGAAAGGTCCTGTTTTCACAGATCCAAAGCTTAAATGGTAAGGACAGGAAAAGAAGTTAGAATGCAGAACATGCTTTTATTTTGAGATACTTTGAAGATATGGTCGGATTTGAAACATGTAATCATCTCTTGTGATTCAGTAACAAACTTGAAATTTTGCAGGTATGAACCTTTGGCAGATTTGCTGGGTCAAGAGTACTTTCTTCATGCCTATGGCCCTATATATGCTCTGTCTGCAGATGTTGTCACCAGTTTAGTTGCTCTTAAGAACAACAGGTAAGTCATGTCTCCTTTATTTTACTCGTCTTTGACTGTCTCCATGAATTATGTTCCTCGATACAACTAGCTGTTAAGCCTTTTTTGTTTGATAAAGAGAGATATTTTTCAAACTTCAGTTTCAGGATGTTTAGCAACGAGGACGTGACAATAGGTGCGTGGATGCTGGCGATGAACGTCAACCATGAGAATCACAAGACTCTTTGTGAACCAGAGTGCTCACCGTCCTCCATTGCTGTTTGGGATATACCAAAATGCTCAGGTTCGATATTCACATGCTTCCAGATTCACTTTGCATAACTGGTCACAACTTGGATTGAATATGTAATATGTTACTGGTGTAGGCCTTTGTAACCCAGAGAAAAGGATGTTGGAACTTCACAAGAAAGAGAGCTGCTCAAAGAGCCCGACTTTGCCATCGGAAGATGAGTGATCTTTCCTCTTATAGATCTTGACATTCCCTTAAAACGGCTTTAGGGTTAGTAATTTTTGTGTAACCCAACTTTTGGTGATTCCTTGTTGTACAAGTTATAAGATTGAACTAACTGCAATTTCGATCTCGCATTATCGACGAGGAAAGGGGAAAAAAATAGTTTGGCTTTGTGTATCATTGCGAGACAGGAGAGCAAAAAATAAAAGACAAAAAAGATAGAATTTAACATTCATCCACTTCCAGAAACAGAGAAGTGTTTTAGTTTTTCACACAATGACAAAATAAAAACTTGTTAACGGTGGATACATAAAAGTAATCTGTATTCCGACCGTATTAACTTATTGCTTGGGTTCCAAGAAAAAGAGTATTCTTAAAAAAAAAGGAGAGATAGAAAAAGAGAGACTCCAAAGTTGTGTTCACTCTCAGTGACTCAACTCAATCACTTAACCGGTGTTTTGCAATCCTGCGGCAATACCCTTCATGGTCAAGATGAGCGTGTCCTCAAGTCCAGGCGCGTACTCACTCGTAGGGTTAAGCTTGACGAGCTCTTGTGCTGATTTGCTCGACTGCATGATCTCTTTAGAAATGTGTGGTCGCAGAGTCACATTGTAGTTTTGATCACGGATTCTCTTCAATGTGTAGGCTTGACAGACATTGAGAGTAGTAATGTAAGAGTCACGCAACCTAAGCCTCTGTTTCAAGTAAGGGTCTCCTTCAAGAAGGTCTTTGTGTCCAGCAGTCTGCAAAACAGAATAGATTTTAATGTTACTTCAAGTTAAAAACAAAAAAAAACGAAACAAAAGACTCTGTTTTTGTTCTGTTTGTTCATACCTGGAGAATGAGGTTCTTGGTTTCTTCAAAGTTGGTTCTCAGTTTCTCTCCAAAGGCCCATAGATCTTTTGACACAAGAAGTTTGTCGTACAATGCAGCGATCCCAGGGTCTCCCTTGGCGAACACCATTTCAATAAGGTCAATGGTGACTCGGAAAAACGGCCAGTGTTTGTACATATCTTGCAGCATGTGGAGGTTCCTCACATCCTTCTTGATTGCATACTTGAATGCTGCTCCGAATCCTAGCCATACAGGAAGATGGAATCTGGTTTGAGTCCAAGCAAAGATCCATGGGATTGCACGTAGAGACTCAATCCCACCGCTTGGCTTTCTTTTTGAAGGTCTGCTTCCAATGTTCATACGTCCATACTCTAGCTCAGGTGTTGCCTACACAGAAAACCAACGGTTAAGATACTTTGAACCATGGTTCTAAAAATATAAGCAGCTATTTTGCAAACCGAAACAATTTTTCTAAAATCCAAATTATATTATTCTAAATCGGTTAAAATCAGTTTAACTCGATATAATTTAGTTTAAATTTATAAATTAAATAATAATGTTAGTACAAATCTTAAAATTTGTCTAATTTCTTTTGTTTTGTATATATATATTTGATAATTCATAAAAATAATTTTATAATTAAATCTAAAAACTAAAATATCTTATATAAATATAAAATAAACCAAAAATCCATGTTCGAATAATCAGCCTAATTGATAAACCTCTGCAAATCCTCTACTTATTGCCTAGCTATTTTTTTGAAAATTGCTTCGAACTATAAAGCTTGTTAAATGTGAATGAGAGAGTACTTACAAGGCGGAAGTACTCGACAAATCGAGGTTCTTGGAATACCACAGATCGGTATTCCTCAGTAGCAACAACAGCCATTGCATCTAGCAACGCACGCCACTCAGGTTTTGGCGAAACAGGAGGGTTCATCCCATGCTCAAGAGTAGCAGCTGTGAAACGCTGAAGTGTTCTAAAGCACAAGTGTTCCTCTCCAAACGATTGCTCAATGACTTCACCTTGAACCGTCACTCTCAGCGAACCATTAACTGTATCCGGTGGCTGAGACAATATAGCAAGATGTGTGGGACCACCTCCTCTTCCGACAGTGCCGCCACGGCCATGGAACATAGTCAGCTTCACTCCGTACTTCTTAGCAACTTTCACAAGCTCTTCTTGAGCTTTGTACAGCTCCCAAGCAGCTGAGAGACGCCCAGCATCTTTCCCTGAGTCTGAGTAACCAATCATAACCTCTTGTTTACCGTTAATACGGTTCTTGTACCAGTCTAGCGAAAAGAGTCTTGAAACAGCTGCAGGAGCTGCTTCGAGATCAGCTAGCTTTTCAAAGAGAGGAACAACTCTAAGCGGCGTTTTCACGTGGCACTCGCGCTGTAGAAGCTCAACGGCAAGGACATCGCTAGGTGAGGTCGCCATGGAAATAATGTAAGCTCCAAAGCAATCCGAAGGCAGTTCGGATATGACTTTGAATGTGTCAAGAACATCAGCGATTTCTTCGGTTTTGGGAAGATCTGGTCCAAAAAGTGGACGTTTGCCGCTTAGTTCTGATAGAAGCCATTCTTGGCGACGCTCTTCAGACCAGTCTCTGTATGAGGAACCGTCCAAGTGTTTTGTGATAGCGTCCAAGACATCAGTGTGGCGTTCAGACTCTTGCCTAATGTCAAGCCTCACAAGGGAGAGTCCGAAGGTGGAGACTTGCCTCAAGAAATCAAGAAGGGTTCCATCAGCTATTGGGCGGTCACCACATGAACATAGTGAGCGGTAACATAGCTCAAGAGGCTCCAAGAACTGCATAAAAGAGAACAAAAGAACAGTAAACACAAGGCTGGACAAGTAAGGGAAAGAACTAGCAGATCATAGAGGTTTTTTACCTGTTCCACATTGGTGAAAGTAGCTTCTTCAGGGATGTCTGAGATTCCGTTACTCAGCAATTGACGAGAGCGCTCACGTGTGTGATAGAGTTTGTCCCTCACATCACCAAGGATCACACGGTATGGCTCAGTTGGAGGAATTGTCTTCCAAAATTCTGCATTGAGTTAAAGAAAAATATTAATTACAAATGTACAAGCAGTAGCATTGTATATAACAATGTTAAACAAATCACTAAATGGAAATTAGACGCTTTGTAGAGTACTAGCAACTAAGCAGATTATTCGGAGCCTAGTGTTAACGAATTATTGATTTATTTATATATTTTTTATATTTGTATAAGATATTTTAATTTTTAGCTTTAATCATCAAAATTAGATATACAAAAAAAATTAGACCGATTTTTAAAACAATGGTATATACTTATGTGTTTCCTAAGAATGGTATGTGCTTCTAACCTATGTAATGTTTTGCAGCATCTTTCCTTGAGTTCCTGTGGATTTCATCAGCCTTGGCTCGGAACTCATCAGTGCAACGCCACATAGACAACTGCCAACAAGAAAATAATGAATGAATCAATAGGAACTTGAGAGAGTTGAAAAAAGCACTATCTTGTTGAGAAATAAACCTCAAACATCAGATTCTCGATTTGGTTATAGTAGAGATTGGCAGCCATCATTCTAGCTAACAAGCACACATCTCTAGTGACCTCAGGCGTGACCCTCGGATTACCTGCAAATTTTGGTAAGCTAGATTAGAGGGTGGATAAAAGGAAACAAGAGAGAGATTCATTAGCAAGTAAGTAATGTACCATCACGATCACCCCCCATCCAAGAAGAGAACTGAATCAATGGAGCATTGTAAGGAACACGTTCATCAATCCCAATGTTTTTCAGAGCAGTGTCAACACGGCGAAGGAACTTAGGGACACCGTTCCAGATTGTCTCATGGAAGTAGCTCATTCCAGCTCTCATCTCATCTTGAGGTGTTGGAGGTGTTCTCCTTATCTCATCAGTGCGGAATGCAGCTTGAATCTCTCTTTGCAGAGACTCATCAAGCTCATGCTTGTCATCAGGAGTAATGTCCTTAGCATACAGCTGAGCAAGACAGTCTCTTATCCTGAAAAAAAAAACATTTCAAGTTCAAAAGAGTTGCCTCACTGATCTCTCTATAGAAAGTAGAAAGAAATAAGAAACTAACCTGCCGTGCTTCTGAAGCAAAGATCTACGTACAGACTGAGTAGGATGAGCAGTCAAAACCAAATCCACAGTCTGGTTCTTCAAAGCATCAAAGATCTCTTCAGGAGACTTACCAAGATCAGAAACAAGCCTCTTGAAAGTCTCTTCGATATCAGACTCAGTAGCCGCAGAGCTCTCGTCAACGAAATCACCTTTCTTGAGTTTCTTGATCCTGCGGCGGTAAGCAATCTGAACCTCCTCAGCCAAGTTTGCTAAGTTGAGCATGTGGGAGAAAGCCTTGGAGATAACAATGGAGTCACCGGCGTCCAAACTGGTGAGGACTTTCCCTAGCTCCTCAAGCTTCTTAGGCTCACGCTTGCCTTCATACTCAGCAGATAGCTCGTATAGCTCTTGAACCTGTACAGCAAGATCATTTCACAAGAATGGTAGAAGACAGATTATTTGATGTCTAGATTATTTATATTTGTACATTTATATTAAAAAAAATTATTTTTTCATTTAAATATAATCAATTTTGATGCATTATCAAAAAAAAAAAATTCAACAAAAGGCTAGATTTGACATATAAAACATAAACCATCACTGAATTATGGATTTGTTTTAATTTAGATTGATTAAATTAGACATAGACCATAACATAAACCATAACTGAATTATCAAAATTAAACATATAAAACAAAATAAATTAGACAAAATTATGGATTTGTTGATTAAAATTGGTTTTAACTAATTTAAAATGATTTAAACCGATTCGCATAGTTTAAATAGGATTTTAAGAAAATCAGTTTCAGAGTAAGACCGAGTTGCAGGTGCTTAGGTTCTGCCTGGACCTATTTTTAGAACTATGGTTTGAACTTTTTGTGATTTCAGCAAACGTGTCTGTATTGATTTCAGTTGAAAGGTGAATCAAGTTATGTTACCGTTTCACGGAGATCCTCGCCGTGAAGATCCTGGAGAATGTCGAGGAAGCGGTCGAGGAGAAGAGCATCGTACTCGATAAGCTTGTCGTCTTCACTCACTTTAGCGGGAGCCAGTTGTCGTAGCTGCGCATCAATTGATGCCATCTTCTCTATGTTCCGACCCGCCATGGTTGATGATCAGACCGATCTCCACTCGTTTCTCTGTAATGACGATGGAACAGAGGATTTGATAGACTGATGTAAAAGAAAAAAAATCAAAACAATAAAAACAGAGTTTCAATGGATTGAGAGACAAACCTTTCGGAAGATATCTGCAGGAATCAAATCAAATTCGATGCCACTCAGATTAGAGATAAGGCCTTTTGATGGTGGGATCAGATTCAGAGATGGTAGTGAATGAGAAAGTAGGCTCGACTATATATAGAGGAAGTGCTATAGACAGAGTGTTGGCCGAGATGCGCGCTTTTTAAGTGAGATTTAATTATTTCGATATTACTTTCTTATTTTTAATCATATTTTTGGTTGAGTATTCTTGTGAGTTTATATCTGTGAATTTTAAAAATAACTCAATACTTTTATGTAGTGAAAACATTATTCGTCAAATCCGTCTTACTATTATAGGAAATGGAATAATTCTCACGGATATTCTTAAATATTATTACAAACAGATTACATAGCATAAATGAAATATAATTTTTTGAGAACATAAGGAAATAGAATATATTTTTTTTGAAAATAAGAAATAGAATATTTTCATTGGTTCCATTCCATTTCATATGATAGACGACTACAGATCGTCACTTAATTTGGTAATTTGTAATTTTGTATCATTGTATGATTTGTATTGATCGTTAGAAATTTGGAATTATATACTGCAAATTAAGTAAAAAGTGAAACTAAAGCATTATTTGACCATCTGTATTCGAATTATAAAGCATTAATTTCGAATATCGGTTTTACTGCTTCAAGACCTAATGGATTTTGATTTCTTAAGGGTTTTTCGAAAAGTTTCTTCATTGCGGATCTTGATTTCATGGTTGTAAGATGTTAGTGTAACACAAGCTATGGAATTAGATTTAGTATTAATCTTAGCTTTTGTTTTTGGGGTTAATTTTTAGCTTTGGTAAAACAGAAAACAATTGATTTTTAGCTTATAGAAACAGAAAACAGGACTTAGTAAAAAAAAACAGAAAACAGGATCGTGCGAGCTCGTGCATGCATTTTGTCTAAACTCGAAGATGCATAAATCTCTGACTCTTAACTTCCAGACCATCCAAATTGACTTTTAAAAAGTTTTAAGTTTCATAAGATCTTTTTCTGTTATTTTTAGAAGTAAATCGGTAGACTAATCATTATTCTTCAATAAATGGCATGTATATGAGATGGACAACTAATACATTAAGGTTCTGTACTCTCTCATGCCTTATCAAAGTGGAATATTCGAGAGTTCGAATCACTTGAATACGTCATTATAATATGTAAAGTCAACCAAGTTTGTGATTTGTTATCCCGACGTGGGTTCTTATCTATCTGGCGGGACTCGGAAAGTTTAATTCATTTTTCTTCCACTTAATCATATCCCAGACGTTTCAAACTATCGAAATGTTTTCATTCTATATACCCAAATAAAGCGAATAAGCCAAAATCTACTAAAATCTACTTAGTTATAAAACAACAATATAAAATTCTAAAATTTGATATTAGAGTTTGTCCTGTAAAATTTTATGGAATACACCGAAATGTATTATACAATTTTTAACAAGAGTACAAAGTTTTGTGAATTTTTAAAAGTGTTAGAAAATTGGCTCTTGGATAGACTGATTCGTTCGAACATTTATCATTGACCCTTTTGTATATATTAAAGGGTATGATGAAACATGGCGTCTTCTTAATTTGAAACTTAGCAATAATGCCGAATTAGTTATGCTGGAATCTCTATAGTTTATCGATCACTTTATACTTTATAGACTAAACGAAAAAACAAGTTTCAATTATTGGTTAATACTCCATCCGTTTTTTAATATAAGTCGTTTTACACCTATGCACGTAGATTAAAAAAACCATTAATTTTTTATATTTTCTAAACAAAAACATCACTAATTATTTACCTAACCACAATTCAACCAATAGAAAAATAGAAGATATATTATCATTGATCATACAACATTAATTATTAATAAATTTTACATAGAAAACCGAAAATGACATATAATTTAAAACAAAAAAGTTTCTCTAAAACGACTTATATTAAAAAACGGAGGGAGTATATAATGATAGCTACAATAATATAAAGATGTGCAATAATGGCATGGTGTGGGGTCAGTGCCGGTGATAATTCGGTTGACGTATATACGATGATAATTAACATTATTTATCAGAACCATTCGAATAGGACCGTAGGACAAGTCGATTTGTATTTCTCCTATTATGCATTTGGTAATAAAATAGAAAGATATGGGGTGTGATTCACGAAAGCAAATTGGTGAGGCCACGGTAGTGTGTGTACACTATCAAATAAATTAACTTTATATGTTACGATTTGATATGATTCTTGATCTTGATCATATCATTTATTTTATTATTCCAGTTTGTTAAATTTCACTTCTCTCTTTTTGTTTCTTTCTCTCAACAATATGCATTATGCAAATTTAAATTTAGATGATATTTAAAAACTAAATGCAAATTAGATGTTTACACAAAGATTATTTAGTACAAAAGTAATATCAAATTTAGATAATATAGACTTTGATACATAGATCCAAAGTATAGACAATATAATAGTATATATAGTTAAAATATAGATCTGAAAAGCTTTCATATAACAACACATATATAAAGTTAACACAAATTACTAAACTATATACATTAGTTATCTTTCTTTTGTTTTACTATCAGTTTTGTTTCACCATGGTAAACTGCAATATTAATTTTTTTTCTCAATTACTTTATTATATTAATTTTACAAAATTTCCCAAAAGTTTAAAACATAAACTCAAATTTTACAAAACCACACGGCTACTATATATATATATATATATATGGGCCAAAGACGTAACAAGCCTAATTTATCCCACAGCAGGATAAGAATTAAGGAAGGCTTATTAAGTGACTGTTTCGACAGTTACGACGTTACGTTCTACGTTTGTAGAGACCAAAACGAAAAAAAAAAACATCAACTGTCTGTTCACACCATTCCTCAGACAACCAATTCAGACATCTCTGCCGCAACATGATTAGGGAAAAGTGTTTGGTAATCCAAGCTCCTGGCGGTTTCAAAGAAATGAGCCACAGCTTCCTCTGGTGTCCCTACCAAGACACCATCTCCTAGGTTGGGTATATGCCCTTTTGGTCCAGCACTCTTCACCACTCTTAACACAAAAACATACATTTTTCTTTCAGTTTCTTGAATTAAGTAATAAAGAATTAACAAAGTAAACTGTTCACCTATGAATCTCTTCAGTTATAGCAGGAGGAGGAGAGAATAGATAAGCAGGATCTACATTCCCCTGCACGCTAACATCACTCCCCAGTCTCCTCCTTCCATCAGCAATATCTATAGTCCAGTCAAGTCCAATAACATCAGCTCCTGTTCCTTTCATCTTCTCAAGAAGGCCACCGTTTCCGTTAATGTTTGAAAACTATCGGCGTCTCTGGACATCTTCTCTTTACAGCATCAATGATGTAGCAAGACATAACTTTAAAACACGGGTTAACAACCTATTTACAAACCAGAAATATCATATAACAACAATTGCACACCATATTTCAACATTGTTAAATTGCACACATATAACATATAAGTATCCTAACCTATTATTCCCCAATCAAAAAAAAAAAATCGAAACCCAAAGCTAAACAGACGAAGGTTTGCCCGACTTAACCCAAGATCCAACTGCAAACCCAAGCTTTGGTAAAGTATACCTCTTCAAAGTATACCTCTTCGGTATAGATCGTTTACCGATCTAGATTTTTCAAATTTACCGTTTGTCATAAAATCGAAATTGGTTTACTCACCGGTAAAATCTGATTATCTATTACAATCACAACAAACCAGAATTGTTTTGGACAGAACTTCTTCTACTTTGGAAAAAAAAATTCAAATTAACACGGCTAATCAATCATTAACCCCTGATAAACCGGACCGGTCCTATTTGCATAGAAGTCAGAACATGATGAGGGAAGAAGACAGTTTACAACATAGCAAATCTGACCGAGACATCGTCTGAAAACAACAGAAACAAACATACAAAAAACTTCTTTTGTACTTATTCTACCATGTTTCTTTCTCCCACTGTCATTCACAGCAAGAGCGAGGTCAACGTCTCTAGTCTGGCTAGATGCTCGGGCATCTTCAGTGTATTCTCCTCGCAAACAGCTTCAACCTTGTCATACAAAATGTCGTAGTTGAAGCTACTAATGTTCCTGAAGTAACATTGATCACTTCCAACATATTTATAAACTTGCTGTGTCCCCCCATATCCATTCACCACTAAGTTATTCTTCACCACCATAACCCCTTGCCCTTCTTGCTTATTCTCCACCTTACTCTTAAACGTTCTCATCATCACTTTATCACTCTCCGTTCTCTCCTCATTGAACCCCATCGTCACATTCGCAACCTCTAAAGACGTATTGTCCTCTTGCTCCAAGGAGTCAGAGTAGAGGTAAAAAGGAAAACTCTTAACAGATTTCGCCGCGTAGATTCGCCTTGACCCTCTCTTGGACTGAACACGGTCTTCGCCTTCGATCAACTGATCTATAATCTGCAAGCTCCCATCTTTACCCAAAACCATCTTGTTTACATACCTGAACTCTTGACGAGAAGTGGTCACAATCTCCCCATGAGAAGACTTGACCAAACCTTTCGAACATACCAACCTCTTAGCCTCCGTCTCAAACTCTCCATTCAACCCCTTGAAATCTAACACAGAACCAATCTCCAGAGAGCTTCTACTAACCTCAAGCACCTCCCCTTCAACAACCTCCTTCTCACCATCCAACCAAAGATGCAAATTCGCGTCAACAAACCAAACATTCAACGCGTTAGTCACACTAAACCCAAACTCATGACCTTCCCCATCCAACAAACTCCCCAAAAACGGCGTCATCTCGATATCATAACTAGGCAAATCAAACGAGCCAATAGCCGTCACGGGTCTCCACAGCAAAGGATTGATCCCACCGGTGAAAACAACAGGGAAAGGCCAAACCGCACCCGCGACTTCCCCGTCTAGTGTCACCACAACTTCTCTAAACGGTCCGTTACCACCAGCTGTACTAAGATTGTTAGCTGTAATAAAGTCGTTAGGAAGGTTCCCATACCAAAACTCATCGTTCTCGTGGAAAGAAACATAAACTTCGAGGACAGCTCTATACACATTCCTAGGGATCTTGATCTCCTTGCTCTTAGAATCACCCGAACTCGAGATCTCGAACCATAGGCCGTCGTTTAAAGGGAGGCTTCTCGAAATAGGCACGATCATATCAGCTCGAGGAGGAGAGTTGTAATCATAATCACCAGATGATGGTGGATAGTAATGGAAGAAGACGTCGACGTGGTAAACGCCGGTGTAGGTTGTGTCGACGATGTTGCCGAGGTAGAGAGCGAGGGTCTGAGTCCGGTTCTTGACGAGGAGGGAGTGGTATTTAGTGACGTCTTTCTCGACGGACCAGACGATGCCGTTTCGCGTAGGCTCGGCGGTGCAGCTGCGGAGAAGCTCTGCGCCGTCGAGCCAGAGGCCGAAGATGCGGTCGAACTGTCGGCCTCGGCAGGTGGATCTGAGCTCGAGGGTGATTCTGGAGAATTGCTGGGAAGGGCAGTGGGAGGGGAGAGTGTAGTTGGCGAGGACCGGGGGTTTGGTGTAGGTGTAGGCGAAGTCGTGGTGGAGGAATTGGTGGGAGCAGGGTTGTTGTTGAGTTTGAGGAGAAGAGGGGACGGGTGGCTTTTTGACTTCGAAGTAGCGAGTTGGTGACGTGGCGTTTCGGGAGGAGGAGAAGAGGGGAGAGAAGTGGGGTGGTTTGAGACGTGATCTTGTTTTGTCGTGGTGATCGGCGACGGCGGAGAGAAAGAAGACGGTGAAGAAGAAGAGGAGGAGTGGAGGATGAGAGGAAGAAGACATGATTGTACGAACTGATCTTGTTTGGTCTCTCTGTCTGGTAATCCAATTGATATGTCAAAGACGCAAATGATAATGTAATAAAGTGCATCTTACTTAAAGAATTTAATTAAGATGTTTTCTTGGGTACTTCAAGAACTAATCACTGACTTAACTAATGTGCAATACTCCAGATTGCATCTAGGAAACAGAGTGCATTCAATACTATTTTTTTTTAATAATATAATAATGTTCATTGTGGATTCAAATTACTATTTCTAAAAATATAATTAAAATTTAACTAACAATTTTAAAGTATTTTAATTAATATTTACTAAACAATTATTTTATTATTTTAGTATAAATTTCTTCAAACTTGATATTAAATACATCTATCAGCTATTAAATCTCAGGTAAATTTTTATTTTTCCTATTTTTTGGTAATCTATGGTTAACACCTTTTCAACGCTCGTTTCACTCCAAATTGTCTTGTATTTCTTTTTAAACATAGTAATTTATTTAGTGTATTGACATAACTCTATTAATTACTACGGTTAGATTGGTTGCACGCTACCTTCTTGGAAACCAATCACAAAACGTAGCACATAACCAAGAATGTTTGGATCTTTGAAGCAAAGCAATAGACAGTACCTAGTTGCAATCATATGATCATATACAAATATCAAAAGATTTAAAAAAAAATTACTGACTACACAACGATCAATTGGCCCTGATAATCAATTAGCAATTTGGCTATGCACAAAAGGTCTGTGAAAGAAGAGGTTATCCAACCTCAGATGAGCTAGTTTCCTGATTCTGTAATGCTGATGATTGGATCTGATTCAACGGGAAAACAATCCCAAGTAATGCCATTTTTTGTCATATCAAATCCCAAGAGTGTTGAATTAAACACATACTGATAGAGTGATAGTTTGATCAGAAAAAAGCATTCGTGTCAGACTAAACAAGTTGCAAACACTAATATAGTTTAGCTCTTCCATAGTGACTTCAAGAGATAAAGTACTCCTCTGGGGTGTAAAACTTCAATCCATTTGCCTGCAGTCAAAAAAAGTAGCTGTCTATCAGGAAAGTCGCCTAAATTATTTTGAGGGAGATGCCCGATGTTTAGTAACAAATACCTGTGCAAATTTTATATCTGCGTCGCTGTGATCGCCTTTTCTTCCGGCTGCATCCCCAACGTAGAACGATCTGATGGCACAGAAGTTAGTATACACACCAAACTAAAGTAAAAGAAAGAATGCAAACGGATAGAGAAGACTAACTTATCCATATCAATTTCAATTCCAGAGTTAAAGTGTTTCTTCATGAGTTGCCACATTCCAGCCTTGGGTTTGCGGTAAAGGTCATCTTTACCACCAGAACTTGCGACTCCACAGGCTATAAACACCTGCATCCAGAACAAAACCATTGAAAAGTCCAAATGTTAGCTAATAAGAACTTGCAAGACAGAACAAACCATGAACCAACTTGTTTGCATCATAGTTTCTTCTAATTACTCAAAGCAATATTCAGAATTTGTTGAAGCAGTGTTCTTGAGTAGATAAAATAACGTTGTTAATTATGAGAAACTAAAACCGAACTTCACCTGAACAGGGACCTCCACGCGCTTGATAAAACTGTTGAGGCGTCCAATTTTCGAGTCCACAGCAGCTTGTCTTTTGTTCTTCCACCGATCAATGTTGGACTCATTCGTGAAAATAACCTGATGAACATTAGCATTTATATACAAATAAACTGAGACTATTGAGTTGCATGGGCTTAGATGTAGTACAAAAGGAAAATAAGTTACCAGCTTGTAGCCTTGACTATGAAGACTTTGTAGTTTCTCAGGTATAGAAGGATACATAAGAGACCATGCATCTGCACCTACACTGAGAAAAAGGAAAATGAAAACAATATGATTCATTAATGAATAACACCTATTTTGTAAAAAAACATGGGTGCCTTTCTGGAAAAGTAATCACTGAAGTAACAAACTACAGGTCCAACAATCATAAATGGCCACTGGAAGAGGTTGGAAACAGAGAAGAACATGAAAATTCTCAGAGACCAATTCGCTTCTTACATTTTCACGGATGTTTTTGTTAGGCATCCATCAAAATCAAATGCAGCTATCTTCTCTGAATCATTAAGACCATCATCCTGTTAAGATTTAGCAAATGAATTTTTCCTTAGGACATAATGCATTATACCATATACTCAGAAAGCAAAATCATATTTGAAGATGATTTCTAACCCGCTCAAGGAATATTACAGTCTCAAACGCTTTCCACTTCGGCAATAGACTGGCATCCTGAAAAAGAAGGATATTAGTAGCCAGAGACATAATGATTGGAAAACGAATACATATGCCAAAGCTGCAAACTCCCAAGAGTGCCTACCCTGTACTTTTCCTTCACATCAGATGCAGAAAGAGAGATTTCTACTTCAGCTACGACCTGAGAAGTTGACTCACTGGTGTTCATCTGCATAACACAGTATTTAAAATCAGTTGGGAGAATCTCAACATATGGAAGAGACTGCCAACCACTAGCATGTGTACATATACATCTCATTGCTTACATACCTTAGGTTTTCTAGTAGTAGGTTGGCTCGTGTTGGTATGCACTTCATCTTTTTCCACCATTTCCCCAACCTTTCATAAGAAACAAAATATTACAAGACAATGAAAATTCAACTTTTACAAAATTATCAAAAGACGTGGTTACTACTATCTAATAACCTGAGAATGTTTTCTCTTGTTTGTCTCCTCCGTCAGCTAGTTTTCAGTTCCCGATTGTCAGGAATTGAAGTAAGAAGTTAGTTTGGCGAGGCCTACAATTTTATGGAAAAAGGTGTTGCTAGTAAATCTACCAAGGTCTTGTTCTCGCATTGTTGGACCAACTCCTTTAATGCATCCTGATCACCACTCTGTTTTATTGTACCAAATAAATCAAATATATAACAATGTGTCAGCACGAATAAGGCTAGTTATATGTTGACACTGACAATGGTGCCATACCACTGGTATATTTGAGAGTCAGTGTGACAATACTTAAACTTAATACCACATCTATATTCAAGATAGCATCATCTGTTCAATTTTATGATCTTAGCAACCCTGAGAACATAAGCAAACATCCAGAACTAACCTGCAGTGATGAAAATCCACCAATGTCCTCTACAGAATCAATCGGATCTGATTCAACGGGGAAACAGCCCCGGTGATGCCACTTTGTCATATCGAATTCCCTAGAGTCTCTGGTCACCAGCCCCAATCTCAGTTCCTTTGCAGCAATAGTCTGAGAGCACTTCTTGCACGATGACCTGCTTGATTTCGCGTACTCAGCAATAACTTTTGAAGAACCTTTCGTCTCCTTAATCTTCTCCCCACTTAAATCATCTGTTGCGAGATGTTCAATCTCTTCCACCTTCTCATCGACCTGCTTTATTTCAAGCAGATACAATCAATTATGAAAAGTAAGTTAATTCACATTCCAAATCCAAATGAGCAAACGAGAGTGAACTTACTTCTTTAGCAGGGTCACCACACTGTTCCACCAATTTAGCCAACGCATCTTGATCATCTTTCTGCGATCATAAGCACATGTACACATTTGTTAGAGAGGAAGAAGAAGAAGATGAACGTTGAACGAAAAAATATCTATAATTGATCGTTACAGAGTTTGTTATTCTGTTTTTTTATAACCGGTTTAAACAACCACATGTACGGTTTATACTAAACCGAATATACAATCTCAATCAACTCTAATAGGGGAGCCCAAAGCTAAGATGATGAGAGAGACTCTAACCTCCAAAGCGGATACTCCTTTGATATCGTCGACGGAAGCAATCGACTCCGATTCGGTAGGGAAACAATTCAAATGATGCCATCTGGTCATGTCGAACCCGCCAGGTCCCTTGCTAATCAATCCTAATCTAAGGGTTTTCGAGGCGATTGACTTCGAGCATGCCTTGCAGGAAGATCGGTTCGACTTCGCGTACTCGGCTACGATCGGCATTTTCTCCGGTGAAATATTGTTCGGAGTTGTTGTCCAAATGTAACGGTGGGAGAGATGGTTTCGTCCTCGTTGACGGAGAAAGAGATTGGAGTGATGGATGATCAAAGGAGGGAGAGAGTGAGAGTGGCGAGAGACGAAGGAGGCTAAAACCATAAGGGGAGGTTTCGAGAATAAAAGGTAATTAGGGTGGAATTGCAAATGTTAACGGAATATAAGGACTTAAATGTAAATATATTGGGCCGTTTTTAGCTGTAAACGCCAATTACATTTTGATAGATAAATTCACCTGACACTACCCATCAGACAGTAACTATTACTCCCTCCGTTTTTTATTATAAGTCGTTTTGAAGCTATGCACATAGATTAAGAAAATCATTAATTTTTTATATTTTCGAAACAAAAACATCATTAATTATTTACCTAACCACAATTTAACCAATAGAAAAATAGAAGATATATTATCATTGGTCATACAACATTAATTACTAATAAATGTTACATAAAAAACCGAAAACGACATATAATTTGGAACAAAAAAGTTTCTCTAAAACGACTTATATTAAAAAACGGAGGGAGTATCTGATATATATTTGGTCGGTGGGTCAGAACAAATAAATGTCCGTGCTTCAGTCCCTTTTTAGAAGATATCTCAAAAATATACTCCCTCCGTTTTTTAATATAAGTCGTTTTAGAGAAACTTTTTTGTTCCAAATTATATGTCGTTTTCGGTTTTCTATGTAAAATTTATTAATAATTAATGTTGTATGACCAATGGTAATATATCTTATATTTTTCTATTGGTTGAATTGTGGTTAGGTAAATAATTAATGATGTTTTTGTCTAGAAAATATAAGAAATTAATGGTTTTCTTAATCTACGTGTATAGCTGTAAAACGACTTATATTAAAAAACGGAGGGAGTACAAAAAAAGTTATATAAATTATTACGAATTATTTACAACATACTTTAGGATAGAAGATAGTGACGAATGACGATGGCTAATAATTTGATTCATTGAAGGAAACCAGCTCAGAGATGCTTCTGTCTCTCTGTCCTAAAACATCGACAAAGAGTGGGAAAAAAGCACACGCATAATCTCAACGGTCACATACTGTATCTCTTCTTAATCCGACGGTCAGCAAAATAACACCACCACGTAAATTACCATAATACCCTCTGTTCCGACATCTCCCTGATCTTTCCACCGTCCGGTTACGTACGGCGTTGACTCGAAACCGAGAGGTAAACCTCGCACTGTACCAAAGTGTTCCCAACTCTAAAACCAGGAACCACAGTAAACGCAACTCTCGGCTCAGATTCCGACAAGCTTTCTTCCGCCACGCTCTTCATGTACATTTCGGAGAATCTGCAACCCTTAGATACTTGAAAGATCGAAGCTTCAACGTCAAAGGAGAACGCAATACAATGCAAGAGCCAAACCCGTTTCGCCATTTCAAGAAACGCGGTACAAAAACTCGTCTCCGGAAACTCCCCGACAGAGACTTGGTTTCTCACATGCAAATGTCCGAAGAAAGCCTGCTCCATCTTCGGATGCACGAGTCGCAAATACTTATCTCTGCAAAACCTAGAGAATCTTGATTTAGGACGCGACGCTAAACACTCTCTCGCTTTCATCGGTCTAAGCTCCGTGAACCTCTCAAAGAACGTCTCTTTACTCGTCTTCCGAGATGATGATGATGATGGTTCGCTTGTGAAGCAAGGTAGATGAAACCCTTGGAACATGATCTTGCAAACGAAATGCTCGAAAGCGAAACACGCGTGGTCTTGCTTGTAATAGAATACTTCAGGCTGTATCGCTTCAGCCGCCGTGTGGACGTCCCAAGCAGAGAACTTCATTTGCTCAACCATCGTTTTAACGAATCCTCGGATTGATTTGACGGTGTGGTTTAGATAAATAACGAAATGATTTTGATCCAGTGAATTACTTTTGTTCAGTCTCTTCTCCATCAACTTGTTCTGATTCTTGGATTCTTGAAACTTCTCTTTAAGAAAAATGATCTCAGAGTCTTTAAGCTTCAGCTGACACTCCATCTTCTTCCCCATGATCTCATAAGTCTTCGAGAGGCTTCTCATCTCTTGAATCTCGGCAAGAACTAGAGTTATATCAGGGTTAGTATCAAACTCGTTCTTCAAGAAACTCTGTTTCAGCTCAGACAATGTCTTCAGCTCTGACACGACCAACCTGTCTGCTTTTTGAATCCCAGCTGGATCATACGGAGACTGGGCGTACTGCAGCTGCGCGTAACTTGATTTTATGGAAGAAACAGTAGCAAACAGCTTTGCAAGAAGAGCTTCCATGGAAAGTGTTTTCTCATGCTCTTCCTCCAGCTTGTCAAAGGACTCTGAAAGATTTGGAGCAGTCTTCACTAAGTTCACGTTTTCTTGTCTCTTCTTCTCTCTCTCAACTTCCGGAACAACACCGGTTAGCTTCTTGATGTTGATAGCTTTCACAAATGCCCGTCTGAGTTTTCCTTTTCTTGAAGCAACATCCAATGGTTTCACAGTCTCCATCTGGAAGGTAGATCATCAATGCTGAGTTAAAACGACAATGATAAGTAATGAGGTGATGAATGGGACTTGTAATGGAAAAAGGAAAAGTAAAAGCAAACTTGGATCTAGGACTATTAATGAACCTTCACTTTGTAAGACTTCTTCAGTTACCAAAAAAGTCAAGGTGCAAGAGAAGAAGATGGTTACACTAATGGGCTAATGGCTGACACTACACTTTTTTGGTCACAAGGGAGAGAGGTATGCATAGACATTTTATATATGTACAGATATAGAGAGAGGTATATATATGCCTAGAATATGATGTGGATGCAATGTTGTGGGGACAATGTGGTTCATATATTAAAAGAAAATGTGTTTTGGTAAAGGAATAAACAAGTTAGAAATGTCCAAGGAAGAAGAATAAACAAGTTGCGTGTGTAGTACCATTTTCTTTTCATGAACCGATCTACTTTTTTCCTCATTAATATTCTGAAATCTTATGCTTGCTATATATGTGGTGGGGTTATATAGTCAAAATGTGCTGCTGCTATAGAATCAAACAAAAGTGAGATAAATAACATATAATAAAATTGGATGTACCTAAATCGGTTATCTGCAAGAAGAACACACGACATTTGCAAATTATTCAACACTCCTCGTTCTCATTTTCTATTCACTTTTGGTTGAAAAGGTGCAAAAGAGAATATAAAAAGAACTGAGGAGTTTAAATACATGTAGATTACTACTCAAAGTTGGTCATAAGTTATCAATTATGAAAAAAAGGGTTAGAGTATTCCCTATTCAGAGATCATAATTGCTATATTACAATTTACAAATCAGTTAACTAGTATCCAAGAATTAATAAAATGCCCCCACACAAACACACACATATGGCTGTATGTAATATGATATGATTCTCTTGAATGGTCATTTGATTCCACTCATTTTGAAAAAGTAGGACGGTCTATAATCCTGATATAGCTACCTAACATTTAGTACAGTCACAAACTAATCACAAATGATCCGCGTATCCAAAGAACTAACAAGAGTTTTTTTTTGTTCAAGAGTGATGAAGACAGGGTTACTCACTGTGTGTTGTATGTTTTACTTTTCTTGTTCCTCACTTCATGTAGAGTGTATCTGAAGAAATGAAATGGATATAACTGACAGACCAGCCACTGCTTAAACGATGAAAGATCAAATCAATCATATGAAACATCAAATCACTACCTACCGTAAGGAAGATTGGAGAGACAAAGAACATGATAAGATAAAGAAGCACTTCTAATGTGCACGCTAATGTGAATTGTACAACCATTATTGCTTTGTATGGATATTCAATGATGGGAGTTTGTCAAAAATAACGGAGACGAAATCATTCAGAAAGAAACAAAACAAAATTTATCAGATGCTGAATAACAAACCTGATCGAAGAAATGCTCTCCTCCCCGGACTATTCTCTACTAACGACAATATCGGTAACAAGAAAAAAAATTACGGTTCAGTGACGGTTTTAAGACAAAACCGGATCTCGAGAAAGATAGGTAGAAAAGTGTAAGTAATGATGCATTGGAAGTTTATAGAGAGAAAGGTGAAGCAGGAGTATTGGTAAAGAGTAAATGACAGAGCCTAGGGAAGTTCAAAAGACTGAATTTTCCTGTCATACCCTAATGAGTATGAGATATTTACACCGACATTGCCGCTTTATGGTGCGGAAACGTCGAAATGGAAAGGGTGTTTTCGATAGTATATAGATAGATTTATAACATGATCTAAAATGTTTCAACGTACTCAGACAGAACGCAAAATCACACGCTTGTGGATGTATGTGAACAATCCAGTGGGAAGTTGTGGTAACAATTTTACAATCTGGCCAAGCGTGGATCTTCATAGGACGGCTCAGGTGATGCAGTTAGGCGTAGGTCTTCATAAGGCAGATAGTATTGTCGGTTGTCGAATCGTCTATGTAATCTTTCTCATATCGTAATTGTAATATCTTAATAAATCAGCGTAAAAAAAAAAATCTCACATCTGAAACAATTTATTCATTAGTTTTGTCGGGGTTTCTATTACAACGATTTTATTTTCTTTTATTATATACTTCTAAGAGCATCTTAAGAAAAACTCTCTTTTGATAAAAAAAAAAGAAAAAAAAGAAAAGCTCTCTATTGCAAAAACTCTATATTCGAAGTTTCAATGTGTTATTCTCTTAAATCAAGACTTCAAATATAACTTCAAAATTTCTTGTAATTTATACTATGGTCTTTATAATTATCATAATTAATATAAATTCATAAAACTTTTATAAATAACTAACACAAATATAAAAACATTATAGTAATATTAATTAATAAAATATTACACTAAAACATAAAATTATAAATAGAAATACATAATTAAATATTAAATTACAAGCACAATACCACATTATTACATAAAATTATTTTTTAATACTCTATTTTCGGTTACACAAAATTTGTCTGGACAATATTTTAGAAGTTCCAAAGCAAATTTACTAAACTATTAGTGTTGTTGTAATATTTAAATTTGTGTAATAATTATGTATTCATGTATCTTTTTTTTTTAAACTGTTAAGTTTTTTTTTTTAATATTTGTTGTCAAATTCTACTTTTAAAATATTATAAAT
Source organism: Brassica rapa (assembly GCF_000309985.2). NCBI lineage: Eukaryota > Viridiplantae > Streptophyta > Magnoliopsida > Brassicales > Brassicaceae > Brassica > Brassica rapa. Next base: position 18,132,496 of record NC_024797.2, on the reverse strand, counting down.
CTTATTTTATTTAAAAAAAATTATGTGTAAAATTTAAATTTATAAAAAAAATAAATTAAAAATATTTAAGATATACAAAAGTTTTAAAGATTAAAAATATGAATGAAAAAATATTTATGAATCATAAATGAATCATAAATATGATATATAATTAATTATAAGGACCAATATGCAAATAAAAAGATGAAATTTTAAATTTAGAGTTTTGATCAGTGAAACTCCAAATATGAAGTTTCACTTCTTAAAGTTTCGCTTCTTGAAGTTTTGAAGTTTCTTTTTGGAGAGCAAAAAATTCTATATTTGAAGTAATAAAGTTTCTTTTGGAGATGCTATAAGATGTTTTTTTTAACACTTTAAGAATAATTACAAAAGCAATTATTCCTCAACAAGTTCTATTCTTTTTTTTTTTGTAAAAAATGAGGATGGTTAAAATTTACGTGCCTCACATTATAACAATTTTTTTTTTTTCATTATAACAAATTATATTTACACTATATATGAAATTACTGTTGGTTTACGTTATTCACGTAGAAGAAAACAGAGTTCTAAAAAACGTATTGAATGATGTGATTTTACAAATCGTGGAAGTGCTTCTGAATCTGTTCAGCTTTTTTCTTGTGTTTCTACTTAGTTTTTGTCTTTTCTTCAAGACTTATACTATAATAGTGGGTAAGCATGTAGCACCATCCAAGGGGAGAGCATCCAAGGTGGGAACGTTAATGGGCTCAGTAATGGGTCCTACAAAAGGCCTAGTAATGGAAACAGTCATGAAGCATTTAAAGACCTGACCAATAATGTAATTTACTCAACGAAAAAAAAAATTAAAAATTGGAAAACAATTTGAAAAAGAAAAATGAAAAACAAACACTGTACTCATCTGCAAATTGGGTTTCTCTTCATTCTATCAGTTCGTGTCGGAGTATGTGAATCGCCTCCTTAGGGTTCGAATCGAACATAATCGTAACACGAAAGAGATGGGCGAATCTCAGATTCTAAGCTTTTCTTGGTCTTTTAAGACTTTGTATACTCTGTCGATCGTCTTATTTACTCTTCTTCACACCTTCCCATTTCAAGCTCAAGCTGCTCCCCCTGCTGGTAAATCACCATCTTAATTTACCTAATTTTGATTCATTTTATTAAATATTTTAATCATCAGTGATTTGGGTTCTGCTCACTCACTCCCCAATTCACTTTTAATTCACACTTTCCAATTCAGGGATTTTCTAATGATACTAGCTCTAACTGGCTGTTGATTGGATCTAGGTTCGTTGATAAAGCACATGTCCTCGGTTCTCAAGTGGACTACAGGTTCATCCTCTAAAACATCCTCCCAATCAGGTGATTATTATTTTTTTTAATTTTGTTAGCTTGATTTGATTGTTGTTGAGCAAAGCTGGTTCTGATGTATAATTGTTTCTCAATACAGAAACTGCTAATGTAGTTCAGTTTGAGAATGGTTACTTGGTCGAAACCGTTGTGGAAGGAAACGAGATCGGTGCCCTTCCTTACAAGATTCGTGTCTCTGACGACGGAGAGCTTTATGCTGTTGATGAAGTTAACAGCAACATCATCAAAATCACTCCTCCCTTGTCTCACTGTAACATTTGCCTTTTATCTCTTCATTTTAGTTCCTATACATTTTCTACTTGATAGCCATGTATACTACTTGTCTCTATTCATGTTCTGTATGTTTCATATGAAATATTTTGACTTAAAGAGTGTTGTGACTTTTGTTTTTAAACCTGTGTGGGCAGACAGCAGGGGAAGATTGGTGGCTGGATCTTTTCAAGGTAAAACGGGACATGCTGATGGTAAACCAAATGAAGCTCGTTTCAATCATCCTAGAGGTGTAACTATGGATGATAAAGGCAATGTTTATGTCGCTGATACTTTGAATCTCGCCATCCGAAAGATTGGTGATTCTGGTATGTCTGCAAAGTTCTCTGGCTGCTCAGAGATGTTAAGAGTCTAATGTTTTATTTAACAGGTGTTACTACAATAGCTGGAGGGAAATCGAATGTAGCTGGGTTTAGAGATGGACCAAGCGAGGATGCTAAATTCTCAAACGATTTCGATCTTGTTTATGTTCGTCCTACTTGCTCCTTGCTGGTTATCGACAGAGGTAACGCTGCTCTTCGCCAGATCTCTCTTGCTGAAGAGGACTGCGAGTATCACTCTAGCTCAATCTCTTCTACTGGTAAGAAACTACATACAGTATATCACTTTGTTTTAAACTTGGATCTGAGAGTGTTAACTTAAAAGATCATTTACCAGATATCCTCTTGGTTATTGGTGCCGTTGTCATTGGTTACGCTACATGTTTGCTCCAGCAAGGTTTCGGACATTCTTTTGTCTCTAAGATGGTAAAGTTTCAGTTTCTTCTCTTACACGCCTTTTGTTCACTTCCCACTAGCCATAAAGGTTTATGTTTTTATATTTACAGTCAGAAATCAGCTTTGAAGAGGAGCAATCAGGAAAAGAGAAGCTCTCTCGACCTGTCCTTGAGACAACAACAACAACAACAGCCAAGGAAGAACCTGGTTGGCCATCGTTTGGACAACTCCTTATCGATCTCTGCAAACTCGCTCTCGAGTTTTTCACCAGCAACCTAGTCCCAGCCCGTTTCAAAACCAGCGCCAATCTAAGGCCACTTAAAGATAGACTCAAAATGCCTGAAGACGAGCAAGAACCACCTTTAGTCCAAAGACATACTGCTCCAGCACCAATCTCTGAGTCCCGACACGCCCACTTACCTAAACAGAGTGATACTTACCCTGAGCATAAGCCGTCGAAGACAAGATCAAGTAGTGCAACAAAGGATCCATCATCCAAGCACCATCGGTCGTCATCATCAAAACGGCAGGAGTATGCTCAGTTTTACGCCTCGGGGGAGGTTGTGCAACCACCAAAGGTCCATAAAGAGCGATCAAGGCGTCGTCATAGAGATAAAACAACCGAGACCGCAGAACCAAAGACAACGGCATCATCAGATACGGTGAAGCCAGTAGAGTACAGTAATAGTTCAAAGTTTGATCATTTCAACATGAGGAGCAGCAAGTATGGACCTGAGACTCCATTCCGCTTCTAGAAAAGTCAAATCACATCCTCATGAGAAGTTACCCTTTGAGCCTTGCCTTGGTGGGGGAGAGATTCCTTATGTTTTTGTAGTTTCAGAGCAAAAAAAGGATAAAGAATTGTCTACTGTAATGAAAGATTATTGATTTGTTTCTTGTTGTTATGAGCTTAACTGCTGTAATATACTGGATTATTGAGTTTACACTTCTATGCATATTTTCTAGAGAAATGGCATATTCCAACCTAACATAACAATTGTTATTGTGTTTTTTTTTTTTCATATCTCAATTTTGATATCTCATAGATTTTAGCCAAAACTAAAATTTATTTCAAATAACTCTAAAAATCATTTTGTACAATATCCATTTTTGCTTAAATTTGATAGTGTATGCAATTTATTTGAAATAGATTTTAGTTCATGTTGAAACAAATATGTAAACAAAACTGAAGCATTAAAATTAAAAGATACGACGAAAATTGTTGAGGTTGAAATAGATTATTTTCTCGTATTTGCTTTTTCTTGTAGCACATAGGAAAAATACCTCTTTTTATTCAGATTCAAGTGTAGAATCCAACACAATAACAAATATGCTAAAAAAATATTCTATGTTTAGTGTAATTAATAAACCATATAATTGTAAAGAATCTCATTCCAAGTATCAGGCACCCCAGAGAGACACCAGTGGCTGCAATCATTGGCGGTGTGGCCGCCTAGACCATAACTAGAAGGGTGGCCATCTTTTCGAAGCAATGAAAGCATTGTAATGTCTAACAAAGTCACTGGTTTCGATATTTTTCCAAGTGCTCTCTTCAAAACTCCAACTTCTGTTGGCAATCCTCCTGGGTAAGTGGTCCCCAAAAGTGGTTCTGTCTGTCCTGCGCAACTCTTCGCCGTTGGTTCACCCCATAGAGCTCCTCTGTTTAAACAAACATATCAACGTTATAACATCAATAGTTTTCTATTGATTATCTATTAGCAATGTGTATAACAACTTACTTGTAATGAGATGGTGAGATTCCTTGAAAAAAGACTTTAGTTTTCTGAGTATTTACAACCGTATCGACCCATTTTCCCCAAGTCCCTAGTGCGATTTCAAATGCTGCCACACGGTCCATGTCCTTTGTAACGTTAGTCCCTAATTGAATATAATCCCATCTGTCAAACAAATTTGATTTTTGAGCATAAAGTTGTAGTGATTAATTAAGCTAAGAATAAACAAAACTGAAGAGTTAGTTGATCAAAGAACAAGCAACGTACGGTTGTGAAGGACCTCTACGGCTCCACCAATGCCAAGTATTGAAAATCAGTGTATCCATTTCTGACCAATTATGTCCGTCATTGATAGAATCAAGCTTCAACACTCTCCCAATCTTCTCCCTCACTATATCTACCAAATACACATTCCTATCCAGCTTCAATTCTACTCCATACTCCTGACAACATGAACCATTTCTGGTTTAGTAATCCTAAAGACATTTTACTTAAACCAAAACAAGAGCAGAATTGGTTATTATTACCTGGAATGTGAAGGTTGAGATAGTGCCTTGTGTGGTTAGGTTATAGGGAGAATTGGGAACGGAAGAGTGAAGCATACATGTCAAAGACTGCCACTGATTTAGGCTAAGAGAATCACCAACAAACATTATCTTCTTCCCTTTGTTTTTCTCCAAAAACTCCACTCCATTGAACCTACACAACAAAACAATGAGAATCAAAAGAAGAAGAAAATCAACGTTAAAAAGGAGCAGAAGGGCAAAATCGTCAAGAGTATTAGTGTCCCCACATGAGGTGGGGGGAATGAATCTATGTCTTGTAATGAGCTTGAGGGTTTAGTGGGTGTCGTAATCTCACTGGTGGCGCGTGTTACTCACGACAAACCCACCAGTTGTCATATTGTGACAAAAGAGCATTTTAGAGATTCCCAAACACACATTCAATTATGGCTGTTTAGTAGTAAAATATCTTTCTCTTTTGCTATTGGCTGTTCACTCAAAATCGCTTTGCAAAAAAGTATTATACAATCTGTAAATGTTTTCCAGTTTTCTTATAAAGTATATAATCAAATCAAGATTTCTGCCCACTTTTTGTATATCAAATTTTGAACCGACAAAATGTATATACTCTTTTATATATTTTCCTTCATTGATTTATGTAATATACTTTCAACAAATAAAAACTGGTGAATAAATTGAAAGATAAACCTGTTGACAAAAAAAATTTAAAAGATAAATTTAGAATTAAAAAAAGCAAGAATAAGAAACTTGTTTGGCTGTGCGATGTTATAATATTTCATAATGATACCTTGATTCAATATATCTTGAAACAACAAACAAAATAAATAAAGAAACTAAAAGATAAAAGTAATACTAATTACTCTTAGTAACTGATGATACCTTGCTAATTTGCAGTCCTGAGGTTGCCATCGGAAGGTAGGGTAATCGAGATCCGGCCGTCCATTTTTCTTGCAAGCGAACTCGCGACGTATAAAAGGACACGTGGAGGGATCGTAGAGTGGATAGGAAGCGTCCTTTACCCACCGTCCCGTGAACATATCACATCCCTCTGTTTCGTGAAGAAGAGGAAGAAGAAGAAGAAGAAGCGATAACACTAATGCAGAGCCATAAGAAATGGCGTTATCCTTTAAACCCATCTCAACACAGAAGGGATAGAGAGAGATTCAAATACGCACTTGGGGTTTTATACACTCACGCATCTATAGATATATTATACATATATATAACTTGTCATATTAAAAGAGAAATCTGTTGTTTATTTATTTTGAGTCGTATTTGCTTTGGTAGGAAACTTTGAAATCAAATCTCAGCATTTCTTTGTGTATATTTAATAACGTGATTTACTACTACTACTAATAGTTTTCTGATTTTTATTTTAGAAGTACAGTAACATAATTACATAGTCATTAAATTTTATACAAACACTAAAATTAACTTCCGCTTTCCTTCCCCGAATAAGTCGGCTTGTTGCACCATAAACTAAAATTTTATGCAGATGTTTCTTTTGTGTTTTGTTTAAAATTCTTTACATTTGCCGGTGCTACCCCGTGAAAAAACTTGTGGACATATTAATTGATATTTGATTATTCCATTAAGTTTAGTTGAAATATGGTACAGGGTAGTTTCCTAAACGACAGTACAGATTGATCATAGATTAAGCAAACACAAACCAATCATTTGTCAAGAGAAACAGATGTTGAAGCAACAATAGATTATGTCTTAACCAAATAACCAAGTGGTGGTAGTATAGTGGCAATTTCTTGGGGTTTGGTGTATATCCACATTAGTTATGACTTCGATTCTCTCTAGGATTTAAATTATCACTATTTGGTCAGTTTGGACTTGGGCTTCGGCCCAAATGGTTTACATGGTGGGCTGTAACAGATGATCGGTTTACTCCCTGGCATTAGTCGGAAGATATTCCAAACTTGGGTCAGTGTGATACACTTTTGAGTTAGTCCACTATGTAGCACTAAGTGTGTTTCTTCCGGGGCCGACCGGATCGACCGATAAGATTTATGAAAATTTTTTTTTTTGACTTAGTTAATCTAAATTTATCGTTATGGTTAGTAATTAAGCCAAATAACTTTTATTAAATGAATCATGAAACATATTAAAATTACTGAAAAAGAGTTGACTAAGACAATCACATTTTCGGATTACACAATAATGCCAAAGATATGTGTGTGTGATTAATATGATGAATGATATCAAAATATTAGTGGTTACATGTTTTTAACATTGATTTATTATGATATTATATTTATAAAATATTTCATAGATAATTCTATAACCACTAATTCTATTTATGGTATGAAACTCATGTAAACTGCATCATCTCAGACCGAATTATGAAATACAATAATAAATTTCTGGTATATAAATTTTAATGAAACATTAGTCAAATCATAGAAAGAAAAAAATTTCTAAGGTTAAACGGAGAAAGTGTAAAATTTTGCTTTAAAAATGATGATGGTATTAAAAAAATATAAAATTGAGTCACAACTTTTATATTCTTTGTTTAGAGATACTAAATTAATAATCATAAAGAAAGTGTAAAATATTTTTAAAATAAATCATGTGTAACACAGTTATAAATCATAAATAATACTAGAATTTGACACGCACGTCCGTGCGAATTTGATTTTTTTTTTATAAATTGTTTAGTACTATTTTTAAACATATAGGTTATTTAGATATTTTTAAGTTCTTACAAACTTACCCGGACCCGGAAGAAACCAACTCGAACCATGTCGAAAAATTTATAATACCCGAACATAGTTTAATTTTAAAATCCAAAAATTTAATATCCGTAAAAATTGATCTGTATCCAAACTTATACATGAATGTCCATGTCTAACTGATTATGTAAACAAATAAAAACAATTTTGTTAACCGGTTTCAATTATTGTCACTAATGGTGAAATTTCATTTAAACACGTAAAATTATTATGATTAATACGTAAAATAAATGAAACTGAATTATTATGATAAATACAATTAATGAAGTAGTTTACAAAAGTGAAAAAAAAGAGTAAAAGATGTAGTTAAACACTTAAATGAAAACAATAAATAAACTTGTTAGAAGTAGTAAAAAAAATGAAAATCTGGAAAAATCTAATTAAAAATAGTCAAATGTTATTTTGTACTTAGATTTTAATAGAATAGACGAGAAATCATTTTCTTCGTAAGCAAAAACACGAAAAAACCAAAGAAAATAACAGGGCTCCCTTCGTCTTTCTCATTTTCCCTACTGAACGAAGTTTCAAGAAGTTTCTCAACATCCACCGTGGAGTGTCCTTCGAGCATGCTCACCACCGTCGACATCGACGGTCTGTCCGACGGATCTAGACTGGTGCAGAGGATACCAATCTGGATCATCTTCATTGCTTCTTCTCTGTTGTAGTCTGTTCCAAGCCTCGGGTCTACTACTTCCATTAGCCTGTTTTGCTCCCTTAGAACGTGTACCTGCGGAATAAATCAAGATTTAGGTTCATGACTTCTTGTTCAGACATGTCTTTAGTGTTTAGGGTAGGAATGTGCATTTCGGGTATCGATTTGGTTCGGTTCAGTTTATTTAGTGGGGGTTATTGGTTGGTGTATTTTGATGGATTTGAAAATCTAAACTAAATCTAGTGTTATTGGTTCTATGATTTTAAAATATGTATTGAAATCATGTGTTATTCGTTTAATGATTCATAAATTCTAATTCAAATCAAGTGTTATTCAATCATACGGATTTACTAATAGATTTGATTTCATAATGTATTTGCATGGATTTGCATGGATTTCTTTGTGAAAAATACAAAGGCCCAAATCCGAAGGAAAACTTCTGGATTTGTAAATACTAATCCGAGAAAATGTGAAAATTTATATATTTTACTTAGATTTATAAATACTATATGGATTTCTAAATCAATAAGAATATATAAACCAATAACACCTCCTTTGTTTTTTTTTTTTTTTTGAAATATAAGTTCCGTTCGGATATTTAGAAACTTCAATTTCGTTTCATTTTTGGTTCGGTTCAAATAAAAAATTGGGATTCAATTATTATCCGAAATAATTTTGGGTCGAGTTCGGTCCAGGCTCGATTTCAGTTTTTCGGTTAATTCAAATTAAAAAATAATTTTTTTCGTATTTAGTATCAGATTTTTCAAGATTTTGAATAAAAATTTGGATAATTTTCCATTTTCCAGTTCAGTCCAATTCTTCAATTCCCAATAAATGTGTTTATGCCGAGTCTAGGGTTTTAAGGTGAATAAGATAATTTACCCAGTCAAGAAGGTAGAAGGTCTGGGCTTTGGAACGTGCGCTTGTGCTGCCTCTTCCATGAACGATCTCTAGAGCCACGACGCCGAAGCTGTAAACGTCTGCTTTATCTGTCAAATGACCTTTCACTGCATACTCTGGAGCCATGTATCCACTGCACAACAAAAGATTGCTTTGGTCACAAGAAATCTAAACAAAGCTGAAACTTCTTCTTTGTGATTGAATGGTTAAACGACTCACTATGTTCCTGCGACTCGTGTGCTCATGTGTGTATTTTCTTGTTCATCAAGCTTAGCAAGACCGAAATCCGAAATCTTCGGGTTTAGTTCCTTGTCCAGCAAGACATTAGCGGCTTTGATGTCTCTGTGCACGATCTTGAGTCTTGATTCCTCGTGGAGAAAAGCTAATCCTCTGGCTATTCCAAGGCAAATCTTCTGCCTTATTGGCCAGTCTAATCTTATTTGAGTCTTTAAAGGACCGAAAAGTGCTCTTGCGAGACTGTTGTTTACTAAGTACTCGTAGATTAGCAAGAGCTGGCCACCTTCTACGCAACATCCATATAGTTTAACCAAATGTGGATGTTGTAGTGCAGAGATCATACCAATCTCGTTCAAGAACTCTCTGTTCCCTTGCTTTGATTTAGATGATAGTTGCTTCACCGCGATTAAGGTTCCATCAGTCAACTTTCCCTAAATTCATACAATGGACAAACCTTTAGTTCAATTCCTTTTTCTCATAAAAATGTCAATAACATTATGATGCTAACCTTGTGTACAGGACCAAAGCCACCTTCTCCTATCTTGTTTGCTGGATTAAAGTTGTCTGTAGCAATTTTGATTTGCTTCAAGGAGAAGGAACTAATCTTGCAATCCAAGTTCTTGAAATCTGAAGGTGAAGAAACACCGTTAACTTTTGGAAGATACATACACTTTCAACTCAAAAACGATTGTTAAAGGTATAGGTCGTTATAAATACCTTTCTCCATCTGACTCTTGGGTCTCAAGCAACGTCTAAAGCATAAAATACCACAGATTAAAAGCCCAAGAAACACTGTCGAAGCGACTGCAGCACCAACCAAGGCCCAGTTTCTACCAATAGTGAAATCTATAGCAATATCATGGGAGAAAAAGTCAAGAGACAAAAACAACGACAACAAAAAGGTTAGTTTTTTTTTTGGGTTTAGTAAAGCTTACTTTGATCTACTGATACAGCTGATATGAGAGCGCCATATGAACCTCTTACAGGAATAGCTTGAGTTCCTTTACCAGCCCAAAACAATCTTATCTCCAACGTCCCATTTGTAACCATGACCCGAAAACTCTTAACCACAGCTCTTCCAACACCTTTTGCCTCACTCACAATATCAAAATCCTTAACCTCAAGTTTACCCTGCACATTACCACACACACCCCAATATCTAGCTATAAGCATTACAGTATTTTAAAATATTATAGACTCGTAATATTTCTCATCATTGTAACATTATAATAAATCAGTGTTAAGAAAACATTACCTGAACATATATGTCAAAGAATCGTCTCCCCAAACTGCTATAGGTTTCATTGTCACTGAACATAATTTCAGCGAAATGAAGATTAACTGTATAGCTTCCATCTCCAAGACAAAATGCATAGTAAGTGAGGGAAATGGCCGACAGACGGGCATCTGTATAAAGACTAGGCTCTGCTATCTTAAGCTCTGATGTATTAGTCCATATGGTTGGTACTTTGGGAGACCGTTCATCATCCAAGAAGTGCCCGGTGTTGCTAGAAAACCAACCGGTTCTACTGTCATAGAAGGTGCTATCCAATCTATCTGCTTCATACTTATTCCCGTTGACTGTTAGTTCATCTCCACCACAGTTTATATGAAGGCCATACAAAGCTGATAACATAAACAAAAAATAAATCAGATGTTTAGCGATATGGTTTATGTAATTATATAGATTCAAAGACTTACTCTTAGGACATATGTAGGGACTCAGACAATAAACGTTTGAGCTGTATCAAAACATAACAAATTTGGTGTTAGAACCAAAGCTTTTATAATTTATGAGAAGAAGAAAAACAACTTACTAGTTATTTGCCACTAAAGGGCGTGTGCTTGAAAACAAGTTCCTGTGTATAGAAAGGGCCAAGAAAATGTAAGATTTATAGTGCATTTGAAGGCACAAGAAGCTTGAGTTTTTTTATTGTTCTTCATACGCTTCTCTCGTGTGACATTGTGAGGTTGTTGCATCTCTGGAGAAGTTATTGTAAGTAAGATCACTGCAATATAAACAACCAAACAAAATATTATCAGGATTATGTTGTAAACATTATTTCATTGAAGAAAAAACTCACATCTTGTCTGCATTTTCTACCATCCATTTTGGTACTTCCCCACTTAACATGTTACTTGTTAGATATCTGCAAAGATCAGAAAACAAAACTTAAAACTTTTCAGAAAGCTTTCAACAAACCATGAAGAAAGAATGACAGCAGAGCATCATACACATTATCTACATTCCAAAGATCCTTATATGTTGCTGGGATTGGTCCACTTAGTTTGTTAAAGCTAAGATCTCTGCACAATGAGTCTCACAATGTCAGCTTGAGTTATTTTTTTCATATTATATGCTTGCAGAAGAAGAAAAGAGTTTACTAACAAGAGCTTTAATGTTGTGATTGATACAAGATAATCAGGTAGTTCTCCTGTAAGATTGGAGTTCCTAATAATCCTGGAAAGGAAAGTGTAAGTTAAACTCTCAACGAAGTAGGGAAGAAACCATTACTGAATGTGTTTAGTTTACGGCTTAAACTCACAATGTCTGCATGGATGTCATGTTTTGTAGTGGTGGAAATGGAGAACTAGGACCATGCAAGTCACTGATTCTCCTACAAAATTTTCAATTTTGGAAAAGAAAGGAAATAGTAAAATATCATTTGACAGTAACAATGAATCGCACATGCAAAGTTTAGTGTACTTACAAGTCTGTTAACTTCACAAGAGTACCAATGCCACTAGGAATCGGTCCAACTAAACCACTTGCTTGAATAGTTCTATAACAATATGCAATAATATTAACATTCCACAGCTTAATAAAGTAACCAATACTAATACGCAAAACGAAAGATGGCGAAAGATGCTGAAAGATGCTGATTGCTTGCTTACAATTTTGTAAGTTCTGTCCAGTTCTGGATGAAATCTGGTATGGTTCCGGTAAACTGGTTGTCACTTATACGGCTATAAAGCAAGAAAACAATGTATTAAAAAATGTCGGAATCATCAGCAAAACACATTGTCTATGATCTAAGCAAGCAGATGAGTACTTACAACTCAGTCAACTTGGTAAGTTTGGAAAATGTACTTGGGATGTCCCCAGTCAAGTAGTTCGTGCCAAGAAGGCTACAAATAGAAAAACATAGTCTCATCATTAGTAAATGAACCTATTTTAGAGAACTTGGACAAATGTTCTTACATTCTTTGAATGTTCTTTAGATTCCCGAGCTCTGGAGGTAAGTTCCCTGAGATTTGATTAGATTCCAAGATACTAGAAAACCAGATGTTCAAGAAAACAAAGAAAAACAAAAACGAATCATATTATTATTACTTCCAAGTATATATTGTCTGAAACATTTTTGAAGACATAAAGATCAAAGAAGTGTACTCACAGGTTTTGAAGGGTTGTAATGTTTCCAATCTCTTTCGGGATTGGACCGGTTATCCGGTTGGCAAGCAGTGTGCTGCATTTCATCATCCAACAAAGTTACTCAAATCAATCTATACATATACACACATGTAAAGTCTAGATGAAAGAGATACATACAGGTTTATAAGTGGCAAGGTTCCCCATTCGGGAGGAACAGAACCGTTGAGATAGTTTCTAGACACATCACTGCAAAAGAAATAAGAAGAATGTGACAGTTAAGTTAGTTATTGAAAGATACTGGTCGTGGTGGGAGATATTGTAATAATGAGAACGTTTTGAGTGGTAATGATTTTGCTGCTATTCAGGTTCTTACATCTCTTGCAGAAAAGGAAGTCCTGCAAACTCTTTAGGAAGAGATCCTTGGAGGCTTTGTGCCTTGAGAACTCTGTTTCAACAAGATTTATAAGAGGGAAAAAGAAGCAAGTATGATATTTTTTTTAAAAAGGTTACCAAAATATAGTCCCATTATGTTTACTGTGTTGGATAAGCTTGACTTCCAAGTTTCCTTTTCTCTTTATGTTATATCTAATAGGATTAGGAAACATGATTTGTTGTGATACTATTAAGATTAGGATTATCTAAGTCTTATATATAGGAATGCAACTAGTGATGCATTGTGTGCGATTTGAGATTTTGAGTTATTGTGATATTGTGATTGATTAATAAGAGAGGGACTTCTTATTGAAATAGATTGTGATTCTATATTTGGTATCAGAGCCACACAAAAGAAGTAGCAAACTAGATCAATTACGATGAGTGATTCTAAAGAGGAAGAATTCGTGATGAAGAACAAAGAAGCTGGCTCCTCATCCATAAAGTTTCCGATGCTAACCACTTCGAACTATACGGTTTGGGCTATGCGAATGAAGATAGCTCTTAAAGTGAACAAGGTATGGGAAGCAATAGACCCCGGTGTCAAAACTGAAGGAAAAAACGACTTGGCTATTGCCTTGATATTCCAATCCATTCCTGAGGCATTGACATTACAAGTTGGTGACTTAGATACGGCAAAAGCAGTTTGGGACGCGATCAAAGCACGGCATGTTGGAGCTGAGAGGGTAAGAGAGGCAAGGCTACAAACTCTAATGGCGGAATTTGATAGAATTAAGATGAAAGAAGATGATACAATCGATTTGTTTGTCGGAAAACTAGCTGAGATTACTTCAAAATCGGCCTCACTAGGTGAGATCATCGAAGAACCTAAACTAGTGAAAAAATTTCTGAAAAGTCTACCAAGGAGGAAATATATTCACATTGTTGCATCGTTAGAGCAAGTTCTTGATCTCAATACAACAAACTTTGAAGATATCGTTGGTAGACTGAAAGCTTATGAGGAAAGAATAGGAGAAGACGAAGAAGAAGGGGAACACGACGATAAGAGTAAACTTTTGTATTCTAATTCAGAGTCTTACCAAGATCAATCTGGAGGACGTGGAGGACGCGGACGTGGAGGTAGATACAACAACTGGAGAGGACGAGGTCGTGGAAGGTTTAGCAATTTTCAGCAGCAACGCGAAGCGTATAGGAGTTGGACGAGATATTTCACAGATTACATGTTTCAAGTGTGATAAGCTTGGACACTATGCTAACGATTGTCCAGACAAAATACTTAAATTGCAAGAAGCCACCGAGAAGAAGGACGAGGATACTCAGGAGGCTGAAGAGTTGATGATGCACGAGGTGGTCTATCTCAACGAACAAAAAATAAACCCAACTATCTTTGAGGCAGATCAAGACACACAAGACTTATGGTATCTCGACAATGGTGCAAGCAATCACATGAGTGGAAATCGAGCATTCTTCTATCAACTTGACAAAAAGATTACGGGAAAAGTTAGGTTTGGAGATGACTCACGGGTTGATATAAGAGGCAAAGGGTCCATACGGTTCACTTTCTCTGGTGGCGCGAAGAAAATATTAAAAGACGTGTACTATATACCGGCTTTAAAGAGTAACATTGTGAGTCTTGGACAAGCAACAGAAGCGGGATGTGAAGTACGAATGAAGGATGATCTACTGGTGCTATATGATCGAGAAGGACGCCTAGTGGTTGAAACCGTGAGGTCTAGAAACAGGTTATACAAAGTAACGCTGAGTGCTGATAACAACCAATGCCTTCAGATCCAAAGATCAACAGAATCTACAAAGTGGCATGCCAGACTTGGTCATGTCAATATCGAAACAATGAAGCTGATGATTCGAAGAGATTTAGCCGTTGGTTTACCAAAGATCACAATAGATAAGGAAACATGTGAATCTTGCCTTCGAGGAAAACAAACAAGACAACCTTTCCCGCAAGCAACCTCCTACCGTGCGTCTCAACCTCTGGAGCTAATACATGGAGACCTATGTGGTCCTATAACTCCGACCACACCGGGTCTCAAACGGTATGTCTTTGTGCTCATCGACGACTATTCGCGTTACATGTGGACAATTTTATTGAAACATAAGAGTGAGGCGTTTGAAAAATTTAAACGGTTTAAAACTCTTGTTGAACAAGATACAAAAGCTAAGATACAAACTCTTCGGACTGATAGAGGTGGGGAGTTCACCTCACACGAATTCAACACTTTCTGCGATCTCAATGGTATCAAACGACACTTGACTGCACCATACACTCCACAGCAGAATGGCGTGGTGGAGAGACGAAATCGAACCCTTTTGGAGATGACGAGAAGTATATTGAAACATATGAACGTCCCAAACCACTTATGGGGAGAAGAAGTACGCCATTCGACGTACTTGATTAACAGAATTGCCACAAGATCACTTGATAGGAAGACTCCATACGAAGTCTTGCGAAGCAAGAAACCTAATATCGAACATCTTAGGGTCTTTGGATGTGTGTGCCATGCTATAACAAACGCCACAGGTCGGAAGAAACTAGATGATCGATCAAGAACACTAGTGCACCTTGGTACAGAACCCGGATCGAAAGCATATCGACTTCTCGATCCAACGAGCAACAAGGTAGTAGTAAACCGTGACGTTATATTTAACGAGACCAGAAGTTGGGAGTGGGGTAAAGAGATATCAGGAGGTGAGAATAGCTCCGACACCTTCTCCATCTCTCTAAAAGGTCTTGACATCATCAAGACCGCCGAGAATGAAGAAACATATGAAAACGATGATGGTGCTGAGAGTAATGAAGAAGAAGATGAAAGCGTTGGTGATAATGAGGAAGTAGAAGATGATCTACAGGAGCCACAGCTGAGAAGGTCAAGCAGAGTAACCACAAAGCCTGCTTACCTAGATGATTATGTCATTCTTGCCGAATACGAATGTGAGAGGCTCTTGATGGTGATCAATGATGAGCCGTGGGACTTCAACGAAGCCAAAGAGTTAGATGTTTGGATTGACGCATGTGGAGAAGAGATCACGTCCATTGAAAAGAACAATACTTGGACTCTTGTTGATCTACCTAAAGGCTTAAAACCGATTGGCCTAAAGTGGGTTTTCAAGATTAAACGCAATGCAGATGGGAGTATTAACAAGTATAAAGCAAGACTAGTGGCAAAAGGTTATGTTCAGAAACATGGCATTGATTATGACGAAGTTTTTGCTCCTGTTGCGCGTATAGAAACCATTCGACTTGTCATTGCTCTAGCTGCTTCTAAAGGCTGGCAAGTTCATCATCTCGATGTGAAAACCGCCTTCCTTCATGGCGAGCTTAAAGAAGATGTGTATGTCAGTCAACCTGAAGGATTTGTGGTCACAGGGCAAGAAACTAAAGTTTATAAGTTAAAGAAAGCTCTCTATGGGTTGAAACAGGCGCCGAGAGCGTGGAACGTCAAGTTAAATCAAATACTAGTTGGTCTGAAGTATCATCGGTGCTCCAAAGAACCATCATTATATAGGAGGGAGGATGAATCCGGTCTATTAGTTGTAGTGGTGTACGTTGATGATCTACTTGTAGCCGGATCATCCATAGCCCTGATTGATGAGTTTAAACGAGATATGGCAAGGAAGTTCGAGATGAGTGACTTGGGCAAGCTTACTTATTACTTAGGAATTGAAGTTGATCAGTTCGATGGAGGCATTGCTTTGAGACAGAATAGATACGCGTTGAAGATCCTTGAAGAAAGCGGCATGAGTGAATGCAATCCAACTCAAATCCCTATGGAGTTTAACGTAAAGATGTCCAAAGCTTTAAAGGAAAAGAGCATTGACGAGCGAGAGTATAGAAGACAGATTGGTTGCCTACGTTACTTGCTACACACACGACCGGATCTTTCTTTCTCGGTCGGGGTACTAAGCAGGTATATTCAGGAACCAAAAGTGTCACACGGAGCAGCGTTGAAACAAATCTTGAGGTACTTACGCGGGACGGTCTCTCTTGGTATCATATTTGCGAGGTCAACCACGATAGAGCTTATTGGGTTTAGCGACTCGTCGCATAATGTTGATGATGATGATGGGAAAAGTACTACGGGTCACGTTTTCTACCTCAACAACAGTCCAATATCATGGTGTTCACAGAAACAAGAGATTGTTGTGTTGTCCTCTTGCGAAGCAGAGTTTATGGCTGCTACAGAAGCGGCTAAACAGGCGGTGTGGCTGCAAGAATTACTTGGAGAAATCATTGGGAAGTCTTGCACGAGAGTGACAATCAAAGTTGATAACAAGTCTGCTATTGCTCTTTCAAGAAATCATGTGTTCCATGGTCGAAGCAAACACATACACCGACGTTTTCACTTCATAAGAGAATGCGTCGAAAATGATCAAGTGGAGGTTGAACACGTTCCGGGAAATGAACAGCGAGCTGACATTCTTACCAAGTCACTTGCTAGGACTAAATTCTTGACGATGAGAATCCTGATTGGCGTGGTGGTTGTGGGAGAAAGCGAGTTCAAGCTTAGGCGGGAGAATGTTGGATAAGCTTGACTTCCAAGTTTCCTTTTCTCTTTATGTTATATCTAATAGGATTAGGAAACATGATTTGTTGTGATACTATTAAGATTAGGATTATCTAAGTCTTATATATAGGAATGCAACTAGTGATGCATTGTGTGCGATTTGAGATTTTGAGTTATTGTGATATTGTGATTGATTAATAAGAGAGGGACTTCTTATTGAAATAGATTGTGATTCTATATACTGCCCAATAGCATTGGATCAAAGCAACATGTGTGAAAGTAATTAGTTTTAGAGTTAGATTCACGGATTAAACAAAACGCGTCAACAGCGACAGCGCATAGATTTTGTCACATTCAGAAAACTAAAGTACTTTGATAGTAGTAATAGCCTGGCTTTGGAAAAACGAGAACTACTACTTCGACCAAAGCTAATTAAAAAAAAATTATCATTAATATTTTGAATTTCTCCACGGTTAATAAAATTAATATAATGATGAAAATCTAAATTTTATAAAGGGAGAAGGGGAGGAACGAACATCTTGGTGACGTGGCAAACGGTAGAGGTGCAGCTACAAGTAACTTTGTCTTCAAATAATTTATCGGCGTTAGGGTTTCTCCAACCACCATCAGATGAGGTGAGGTCGCATGGATCGACATTGAAATTCCAGTTACTCTTCTTCAACGCCGTCGCTACGGCTCTTAAAGCATCCACTGCGAAAAAATGCAAATGACAGATAACCACCAAATCGTACACTGACTCAAACATGTAACGTAACCACCGTATAAACTGATTATATATGTATGATACCTTCTTCTTTGGGTAGTGTTTGAGAGGACGCGAAGTAGAAGAGGAAGAGAGAGACGAGGATGAAGTAAGGGAAGATAAGTGGGTTCAACGACATTGTCAGATTCGCGGCGATGTTATGCTATGAGTGTGAAAAAGTGGTTGGTTAATTTGTCTATGTGAGGGAAGAGAGACTCGCAAAGATATTTGAGAAATGGGGAGATAAGAGAGACACGTAGGATGATAAGTCAGTCATCATTATTAATAAATAGGGCGAATCTCCAAAAAGAGTTAAAAAATATTTGTTTTTGACTAAGAGAACATACCATGAGAAGAATAATTAAAAATGTTATCTTTTTTTTTTTGAAAAAAATGTTAAATTATTCATATCAATTTTTTTTATAACTATGACTTTGTTCTCAAGTTTTGTTTAGACCAAGCTGTCATGGTTGTTTCAAACCGTGGACTTCCTCTAAGTGACAAGATGCAATTCCGAATACCTTTATCGATGAATCTCAGTATAGTTTCCGGATTATGAACCTTTTCCTTGTGTTTAATTCCTTCCATTTCACTCTTTCCAAATAGTATGGAGTGAGATTTGAAAGACATAGTGCAACATAAAAGTGATGTTGCCATTTCGTCGGGTGTCCACTAACTAATCCAGTATGTTGTGTAGCATGTTTGAAGTAGCTTCTTCGTTAATCCCATATATATTTGTTGAGTACATGGACAACTGAAAAACAGATGGTCTCGGGTTTTAACGTGAGACTGGTAGAATAATCATGTATCAACCACAATACAATTTAACTTGGAAATTTATTCCCCAATAGCTAATCGATTATGAACAGCTATCCAAACAAGTACTGATTATTTTGGAGCTGCTCCCGGGAACCAGAGGGCAACTAACCTTTTGATTTTGCAGTCTTGTTAAATGCAAAGTCTAAATAGTACAAAGAGGAGAAGAAGGAGACAACATCGATCTCAGACTCTGCAAAGAATTGAACACAATCTCATCTCTTTGAATCGCACAGAGAATGAAGATGTGCTACAAGCCATCTTGCACTACGAGGAATCATATACGAACGACTAAAACATCGGTTCCATGGCACAATTGCCTCTGGTTCAGCTGCGCTACACCAAAATATCAGTTCTGTACTTGGTTAGCTTTGCATGACCGTCTCTCTACAGGAGCAAGAATGGCTATCTGGAATAGGACAATTGATGGAAGCTGTGTCCTCTGCCACCAGCATATGGAGACACGCGACCACCTTTTCTTCTCTTGCCCGTACTCAGCGGCAGTCTGGGGCAGATTATCTTGAAACCTGATGGGAAGCCACTTCTCAACGAACTGGAACGACATCGTCATCTTTGTATCGCAGAAGAAGCTTGACAGAGTCGAACTCTTCCTCACCCGCTATGTCCTGCACACTACCGTCTATGCAATATGGAGAGAAAGGAACGCTAGGAAGAATGGAGATGCCTCGATGCCATCAGAAGTACTCTTCAGAATCATCGACAGACTTGTCAAGAACAGAGTAATGTCGTTGAACTCTCCTCACGACGACGTTTCAAGTATGGATTGGAGCTGTGAATTAGTTTAGCAACTATTTCATAAGTTTGTTAGACCACCTCCATCGGTGGGTGTTTAGGGAGGTTCTAAAAAAAAATGAAAAAATAAATAAATCAAAAAGCATTAAACACTGCAGAACCCGTGTTAATTTAGGCAGTTGTAGAAGTGTTAAGCATCCCTTACGTGGCGTGTCCTTCATATGTTTTATGTAATTTTTATTAAAAATTGTATGTATGTTTTTATTTTAAATAATTTTAATTAAAAAAATTTAAAAAAATATTTAAGAACCCCTACGGAGTTCTCCCATTGGAGGAACAAAAAACTATTTCCACTAACTAAAGTTCTTAACTTCTTATATCACCTTTAAACCTATTAATTTAATCATTAGAGCCCATTAGAGGTTGTAATGGATGGAGTTGTTCTTATCAAATAAGTCATGAAAAAGTGGTTCATGCTGTAAAAAAGTATATTTTCTTTTTGAGTTTAATTTAACATTTTATTCAAAAAAGAGAAAGAATCTAAATAGTATTAAAAATCGGCTTGAAAGAGTTTCTCGCTCCTTTCCACAACTGTACATCATTGTCTTAAAAATATTTCATTAAAAATAAATCACAATATACATTTATTATATAAATATTTGAATCAAGAATAAAAAAAATATTTTGGAAAGTTAGTATTTCAATCAATAATAAAAAATATTTTTGGAAAATATCAATATTTGAAACTTTTTTTATTTTCTTTGAGATTTTATTTAGAAATCCAAAAATTATTTTTCAAAAAAATATTTTAAAATTATTATTTTATATTTTATATCCTATATCTTAATTTTTAAATCATAGATCCTTCTCATATCTCTCCCTCAAATCTAAATCCTTGATTTACATTAGTTAATTATAGGAGTATAAATGTCTTTTAATTCTTTAGTGAACTATATTATAGTCATTTTTTTAAGATTTATTTTGTGATAAAATCTTTTAGTGCTATCTTAGATTATTTCTCAAATAAATATTTTTTTTTCAATTTTAGTTACTTGTTTTTGTATTTTTATAGGTACTTTCACTCACAAAAAAGTTAAAAACTAAGAAAAGTGGGGCAGGTGAGAAAAAGAAAGGATATGGCAGCGAGTTATTAAGCATAAAAATAATTCTCTATTGGTTAGATGTCTTAATTATAAAAAAATAACTATAAAAAGTAATTTATTTTTGTTTATTCAGTTGTCTTATCGAAATTTATTTAAATTTTGCAGTATATTTTTAAAACGCGTGTCTACGATTGACTTAGTATGAACTGAATGTTAGAAACCATACAAAAAAACAATTGCTTAGTTTTTTTTTTTTTTTTTTGATAATTCAGGTATCCAGACCTCTCACTTAGTCCGACTATCCCACCGCGTCCAACCAGAACTGGCGAGGAAGGTTCTGGAGGCCAAACGGAAACCATGTTAAATCCGCTGTGGCCGGAGCTCTAACTCGTGATGGCGGACACCTCAGCCGAGGTTCCTTTACCACTAGACCACGAGGCCCCGTTATTGCTTAGTTTCTTAAACAGATTTATTGTCAAACACACTGCTATACCTAAAACTTCATTATGTACGTACGACTATCGAGAGAAAATCAATTTTAAATTACAATATTTTTTGTATTGCGTAATATGTGAAAGATTCAAAACTCAAAAACGTTATTAAGTTGGACAGAGAAGGAAGGCTGGCTAATACTTGCAAGAGGAGTATCAGCTCTAAGCCTCTAACAGCGTTTATAGTGCCTCCGATGTTGCCATTTCATTACGACGGACAAAACTGCAGTTAATTCCATACAGAAACACATCGTAGTAGCTGTGTTATAACTTATATTCATGATCAGGTAGAGGAAACGGTCAGTCTCCAGAGGAAAAACAAAAAGAAAGAAATTCTGCTTAACATATAGGTTTCAAGTCATTGGTCAACGAGTGACTAACTTAAAGCTTATATCTATGGTTCCGGCTTATAAACTATGTAAGAGAATCTCCAAAAGACACTCTACAACTTCAAATATAAAATTTTTTCTTTTCTAAAAATGAACTTTAAAACTTCAAATTTGAAATTTCATATTTTTGTTTGTATTTTGGTTCCTACAATTACACATCACATTTATAATTCTCTAATATTTTTTTGTTTATCATTTTAATCTTCAAAAAATTTAAATCTCATAAATATTTCAAAATTTTTTTATAAATTTAAGTTTTACACATAAAATAAAAATAAAACTTTAAAATAAGATTTAAAATATTTTAAAACTAGATTTATACAACAACAATATACAAAAGAAACTTAACAATTTTTTTAAAAAAATTACATGAAGACATAACTATTACACAAATTTAAATATTACAACAATACTAATAGTCAGGTAAACTTGATCTGGAACCTCCAAAATATTGTTCAAACAAAATTGTGTAACCGAAAATGGTTGTTTTTGTTTTTGGTGTCTTTTTTCGTACGATTTTTTTTGTTCAGATCGAATGTATTCACGAGTATTAATATCATTGGTAAAAGTTAAGTTTTTTAGCAGTATTTTATTTTATTTTTTACTTTGTTTTTCCAAATCTAATGTATTTACAAGTATTAAGTTCAATAATTTTTAGTTCGTAATCTACAAATTAAAAATAACGATAGTCATATTTTTACTTCGAAATGCACTGGATGAACATATATGCATTACATAAATAATTTTATGGAATATTATGGTATTTTGTTTAAATTTTAATATTAATTATGTTATTTCTATTTAAAATTTTGTATTTTAATAAACATTTTAATAATTAATATTGTTGTAAATTTTTTATATTTGTGCTAGTAAATGTTTTATGAATGTAAATTAATTAATTATGACAATTAATATCTATAATATAAAATATAAATAGTTTTGAAGTTAAGTTTGAAGTTTTGGTCTTCGAGAGCAACATGTTTAAATTTTAAATATAAAGTTTTAGAAATTGTAAAATAAAATTTCTTTTTGGAAATGCTCTAAATACAAATCTTTTTTTGGCTTAAATGTGACAATTTTAGAAGAAGAAAAAGCTTTGTCTGACATGAATTTTACGCGCAAAGCCAAAGTTTGAGGATGATCCAATGGTGTGTGATTCTGGTTCAGCATTTTTTGTTATGTTCCACATAAAGAGATTATTTTTTTTGGTAAAACAAAAATGTTTTCTTCTTTAAATAAACAAATCTTTGACGATGATAATAATGGTATCGACAAACAGTAAATCAAGTTTTCCTTCATATCAATAGTTTACACTTTAGGTACTCAGTCCATCTGAAGCAGCTAGAGGGTTTCGTCAAGATAAGTTCTGTTGGTTTACTGGTTTAATACATTCCGTACCGGATTACTGGTTAACAAAACGCATTGACTCTCGTAACTTGAAAGAACTGTAATAGCGAACAGAACTCGGACAAAAGTTTCAATTACTAGTTTACTACTGAAAAAAACTTAAAATCGAAAACCAGGAGAAACAGAACGCATGAACCCCAAAAACGAAACCCATAATAAGAACCCGATTTGAAAAAAGATCAAAAAAATTTGGACCATTTCTCGATTTGTGCATGTCATCTTTGTGCAGGAACCATGCTAATCTTCTCTGTATCGTTCTAATTTTATCGGACAATCACTTCCATGACTCTGTCGCCATATAAACACAACTTCTTCTCCTCGCCTGAGCGATGTGGGACTGTTCACTTCACGTGGCTAAAAGCTTTAATGGGCCTGATCATATCATAAGGTCTCACTAGATTTTGACCCGCGCCCCCGCACGGATGTTGGATTTAACTTGCGTTCAATATAAATTTATAAATCATGGATTTTATAAAATGTCCATATATATTTTTATGTTTTGTAAAATATATTTAGAGTATAATATATTATATTATAATATAGATGTTAGATAATAATTTTTTATCTGTGCGTAATATTATATTTTTTTAATTTTATAACTTGATGCAATTTAATGTAATTGTAATATTCATATATTAACCTATTGATTTTTTTATTTATTTATTTAAAAATTATTTAATTTTTTACAATAGGTTTTTATGAATTATTATTAATTTTATGATATTTGGTTTTCTTGAAAATTGTATCGTAGCTGATTAATATATACTATATATTACAGTTTATTTTTTTTTATTTTCAGAAAAAAGAAATAACAATTCATTGTAATTAATTAAAATTTTTGATTTTAAGTGAAGTGGCAGATTTGTAAATAAGAAAGAAATGCAATGACTAAATGTGTAAATAAAAAGAAATATTTAATTTGCTATCTCTGTTTCCAAATAATTTTCATTTAATCTGTTATCTAAGATTTCAAATGACAGAATCTGTAAATGAGAAAGAAATACAGTGACTAAATATGTAAATTAAAAACATATTTAATCTGCTATCCTTGTTTCCAAACAACTTTCATTTAATCTACTATCTAAGTTTCCAAACAGTATCAAATGTACTTTAGTTTTAATAATATAGATTTATTATTTTTCTTTGCCTACTACATTTTTTTCCGCGTGCTCATTACTTACTGCTCATGAAATTATTTTTAGTATAAACTGCTCATTACATTAATGATCACTTTTTTCTGTTACTATATGATCCCAATTCTAAAAAAGTGGGAATCCTTTGATTTAGATACTTTTTTTTATGGGAAAGAAAGAACTATAGAAGATAATAAAAAATAGTGACAAAGTGCATAGATGATAAATTATTATATTCAACTAAAGTTTACACTGTCCTTTTTCAAAAAGATAAAAGGTTTACACAAAGTCGACATATGCATTTTAAAATGTACTCAAAATCTATCTAATTTAGATTATATCTTTTAGACGAATTTGCCTATAGAAATCTATTTGTTAAACGAATTGGTCTATTATATTTTATTTTATATAATTTAAACGAATTAGCCTTTAAAAAATTGTTTGGCTTTCTAGGTAATCATCTCACCCCCGTATAAGGAGGTTAGATTATGAATTCAATTGTTATAAATCAAATAATAATTTTACTTTTATTGATTTTATTCAATTTTTCATATAAAAGGGAAGCTTGATTATGTTTTCAAATTTAAGGTAAGTTTTAATAATGTTTTGGATCGCAAGTTATGTGAAAGAAAATAGGTAATATTATCTTTAACTACGGCGATTTGATTTTATGTCATTAACCCGCGTCTTGCGGTTTGGTTCTTAATTTATATGTTGTTTACAATGCATAGAAACATTACACCCTTCTTCTCAAACTTCTATACCAAAACATTCTCCCAGGCAAACACGTGTCTGGCTTTAAATTTGTTTTCGATTTGAAGCCTTTCAAGACTATATATTTTATTAGATCTAATATTTATGTGTATAACTTTAAAATTCCTAATATCAGTAGATTAAAAGTAAAAATCTCTTTTGGTCATTTATCTGCGTAGGACGCGGGTTATCACCTAGTCTATCATATCAAATCAGTGATTCTCCATTGGAGTTTTGACACTTTATCATCCTAATTTTGGGTAGTGATTGAACATTGATATGGAAAACTCCAATGTATGTACGTGGAGAATCTAATGTTCAATTTTAATATGGAGAGTACTGTGTTTCCCAACGACGTATGTACGTGGATTATTAATTCATTGAGATAAGTACTTTAATATTAGGCACATAATATGATGTAATTTCGATATGAGTTTGTTATATTAGCCTATTAAACGGAAGATTTTATTTGAACATAGAAAAACTAGCTGTTTTGCCCGCACTTGCGGGCTTAATAATTTTATAAAATTTTGTAAAGAAATATATTATCAATTCAAAAAAAAATTGAATAAGTTATTTTCATGCTTTTAAAATATTTAATAATTAATTTAATATTAAATTTTATATATACGCTAAAGTTTTTTATTTTAATAAAATATCTATTATTATGTAAAATAATCTTCAAAACATTTATAAACACATAAAAATATACATAAAACTATATACATGAATTTATATTTATTTTAATATAATATAGTAAAAGATAGAAGATTTATGAGGTTTTAACCTTAAAACCCCTCAACTAAATTTTTTTTATATTGACATGTAATAAAAATTATCTAAAATTATTTTTTGAATAATATTAAGATATATTTTTTCTGTGTGTTTTAGTTTTAAATTTTTAGTATTTAAATTTTTTATTAAAATATGTTTTCGGATAACAACAAAAAAATATAGGAATTATATTTTATTTTAAAATATATATTTCAGATTTTGGATAAGTTTTTTTTATTATTAATAATAACTTATCTAACCAAATAATTTTAAATTCGTTTTTATGTTTTAGTTAATTTATAGATTTTATTCATTAAGGGTATAAACGATATTAACCACTCTAACTTTTAACGTGAGAGCTCGATTCCAAAAATTTACTTCGCAAATAATATGATAGATTAATCCATTGGAATAAATAGTGTATTAAGTGGACCAAATATCATGTACCAAGATAAATTTTAAATAGGACTCTATTTTAATATAGTAGATTTTTGTATAAAAGTTTACAAACCACAACATTGATTCTATTCACAAAACTAATCGCCAAATCATACTTCAATTGCAAAACAAGAAAAGATATTAACAGAACAACAATATTTTGTCTTCCCTCGCATTACTTCATCTAAATTGTTTTGGACCTGTTTAATCTCTCAATATATCTCATATTCAATTTCAAGAAATGTAACCTTCAAATTGTCTTGCATAAAACATATCGTGATTCAAATATAAGGAAATTTTACAAAGAATAAGATTCATAATTTTTTTTTTTTGTAAACTATTTCATAATTACTTACTCCATATTTTTATTTTATTTTACAAAAGCATTATATAAAGCACAAAATAAAAAGATTCATAGTTGCTTACTCCATAATTCATAATTACTTCATATAAATCGGTTTGGACATGTTTAATCTCTTAAGATATCTCATATTCTGTTTCATCAAACGTAGTCTTCAGATTGTCTTAAACAGGACAATTGTAATTCAAACATTAAAAGAAAACTTTACGTACAAAAAGCGAAACAAAGAGAGTCATAATTTTGCACAAAAAAAGAGGGTCATAATTACTTCCCCCGTAATTTAATTGTTGTTTTGTTTCTTGCAAAAACATAATCCATGATCAAACTCTAGAGTTCCAGTAAGCAGAGTCAAGCTTAACAGGGTAAAGATCACCGGCGTTGGCCGAGGACGAAGACGACGAAGTGAATGGTCCGTCGTTGTTTGTAGTATGCTTCGTCACATTCGTCATCTCCTGTCCACCTATCATCGCGAAATGCCTCTTCATCGCCCTCACACTCTCTTCGTCTTTCTCATTTCCCCTACTGAACGAATTTTCAAGAAGCTCCTCAACATCCACCGTGGAGTGTCCTTCGAGCATGCTCACCACCGTCGACATCGACGGTCTGTCCGACGGAACTAGACTGGTGCAGAGGATACCAATCTGGATCATCTTCATTGCTTCTTCTCTGTTGTAGTCTGTTCCAAGCCTCGGGTCTACTACTTCCATCAGCTTGTTTTGCTCCCTTAGAACGTGTACCTGCGGAATAAATCAAGATTCAGGTTCATGACTTCTTGTTCAGACATGTCTTTAGGGTCTAGGATAGGTATGTGCACTCTAGGTATCGATTTGGTTAGGTTCAGTTTATTTCAGATTTTTTTTTTTTGGTTCTAGAAATATAATACCCATTCGGATATTTAGAAAATTCAGTTAGTTCGGTTCGGATAAAAGAAATTGGGAATCAGTTAATATCCAAAATAATTTTGGCCCGGACTTGGCTCGGTTTCAATTTTTGGTTAATTCAAATTTAAAAAGTCATTTTTTCGTATTTAATATCAGTTTTTCAAGGTTTTGAATAAAAAATTGGATAATTTTCCATTTTTCCTGTTAAGTCCAATTCTTCAATTCCGAATAAACGTGGTTATGCCTAGTCTAGGGTTTTAGAGGTGAATAAGATAATGTACCCAGTCAAGAAGGTAGAAGGTCTCGGCTTTGGAACGTGCGCTCGTGTTGCCTCTTCCATGAACGATCTCTAGAGCCACGACGCCAAAGCTGTAGACGTCTGCTTTATCTGTCAAATGACCTCTCATCGCATACTCTGGAGCCATGTATCCACTGCACAACCAACAGATTGCTTTGGTCACGAGAAATCTAAACAAAGCTAAAACTTCCTTCTTTGTGATTGAATGGTTAAACGACTCACTATGTTCCTGCGACTCGTGTGCTCATGTGTGTGTCTTCTTGTTCATCAAGCTTAGCAAGACCGAAATCCGAAATCTTCGGGTTTAGTTCCTTGTCCAGCAAGACATTAGTAGCTTTGATGTCTCTGTGTACAATCTTGAGTCTTGATTCCTCGTGGAGGTAAGCTAATCCTCTTGCTATTCCGACGCAGATCTTCTGCCTTATCGGCCAGTCTAGTCGTATTTGAGTCTCTAGAGGACCGAAAAGTGCTCTAGCGAGACTGTTGTTTACTAAGTACTCGTAGATTAGCAAGAGCTGGCCACCTTCCACGCAGCATCCGTATAGTTTAACCAGATGTGGATGCTCTAGAGCAGAGATCATACCAATCTCGTTCAAGAACTCTCTGTTCCCTTGGTTTGATTTAGACGACAGCTGCTTCACCGCGATTAAAGTTCCATTAGGTAGCTTTCCCTGTATTCATACAATGGACAAACCTTTAGCTCATCTTTTCTTTTTATATCATAATAATATCAACTACATTATGATGCTAACCTTGTGTACAGGACCAAAGCCACCTTCTCCTATCTTATTTGCTGGATAAAAGTTGTCTGTAGCATCTTTGATTTGCTTCAAGGAGAAGGAACTAATCTGGAAATCCAAGTTCTTGAAATCTGAAAGGTGAAGAAGAAACACCGTTAGGTTTTGGAAGATACATACACTTTCAACTCAAAAAGGATTGTTAAAGGTATAAGACGTTATAAATACCTTTCTCCATCTGACTCTTGGGTCTAAAGCAACCTCTACACCATAAAATACCAACGATTAGAAGCACAAGAAACACCAACGAAGCCACTGCAGCACCAACTATTATGCCAATAGAGGTTCCACTAACATTGAAATCTATAGCAATATCATGGGAGAAAAAGTCAAGAGACAACAACAACGACAACAAAAAGGTTAGTTTTGGGTTTAGTAAAGCTTACTTGGATCTACCGATACAGCTGATATGAGAACGCCATATGAACCTCTTACAGGAATAGCTTGAGTTCCTTTACCAGCCCAAAACAATCTTATTTCCAACATCCCATTTGTAATCATAACTTGAAAACTCTTAACCACAACTCTTCCAGCACCTTTTGCCTCACTCACAATATCAAAATCCTTAACCACAAGTTTACCCTGCACATCCACACACCCCAATATCTATAAGCATTACAATATTTTCAAATATTATAGACTTATATGTAATATTTCCCATAATGTTATATCATAGTAAATCAGTGTTAAAAAAACATTACCTGAACATATATGTCAAAGAATCGTCTCCCCAAACTGCTATAGGTTTCATTGTTACCGAACATAGTTTCAGCGAAATGAAGTTTAACTGTATAGCTTCCGTTTCCAAGACACAATGCCAAGTAAGTGAGGGAAATGGCCGAGAGACGGGCCTGTGTGTAAAGACTAGGCTCTGCTGTCTTAAGCTCTGATGTATTTGTCCATAAGGTTGTTACTTTGAGATCCCGTTCATCGTCCAAGAAGTTCCCGGTGTTGCTAGAAACCCAACCGGTTCGACTACCGTCATGGAATGGTTTCTCCCATGTATCCGAATCATACATAGTCCCGTTGACTGTTAGTTCATCACCACCACAGTTTATATGAAGGCCATAAAATGCTGACAACATAAAACAAAAGATAAATCAGTTGCACTCCTAGATATTTAGCTATATGGTTAATGTAATTATATAGCTTCAAAGACTTACTCTTAGGACATATGTAGTAACTCAGACAAGCAACGTTTGAGCTGTATCAAAAAAAAAATGTCAAATTTGATGTTAGAACCAAAGCTTTTATAAGTTATGAAAAGAAGAAAGAAAACTTACTAGTTATTTGCCGCTAAAGGGCTTGTGGTTGTGCTTGAAAACATATTCCTGTATATAAAAAAAATCAAGAAACTGTAGGATTTTTTTAATGAATTTGAAGGGTACAAGAAGCTTGAGTTTTATTGTTCTTCATACGCATTACGCAGCGAACATTCTTTAGTTGTTCGATCTTTGGAGAAGTTATTGTAAGTAAGATCACTGCAATATAAAAAAAATGTATTATCATGATGTGCTGTGTTGTATAAATATATAGTTGAAGAAAAACTCACATATTGTTTCCTTTGTCTACCGCCCACCTTGGTACTTCCCCATTCAACATGTTACTTGTAAAATATCTGCAAGATCAGAGAACTAAACTTAAGCTTTCATACAAACCATGAAGAAATAAAGGGGGAAAGAAGAGCATCATACATGTTATCTACATTCCAAAGATTGCTATATGTTGCTGGGATTGGTCCACTGAGTTTGTTAAAGCTAAGATCTCTGCACAACAACTTTCACAATGTCAGTTTGAACTATTGTTCATAGTTTGTGCTTGTAGAAGAAGAAAAGAGTTGACTAACAAGAGCTTTAACGTTGTGATTGATCCAAGATAAGCAGGTAATTCTCCTGTAAGATTGGAGTTCCTAAGAATCCTGCAAACAAACAGCGAGTGGAAATGTAAGTTAGGCTCAACAAAAGTGGGAAGAAACCATTACTGAATGTCAGAATGTGTTTAGTCTAAGGCTCAAACTCACAATGTCTTCAGCGATGTCATGTTTTGTATTGGTGGAAATGGAGAACCAGGTCCATTCAAGTCACTGATTCTCCTACAAAAGTTTCAAATTTGGAAAAAAAAAAAGAAACAGTAAATATCATTGACGGTAACAACGAATCACACACACAAACTTGGTGTACTTACAAGTCTGTTAATTTCACAAGAGTACCAATGGTACTAGGAATCGGTCCAACTAAACCACTTGCTTGAATAGCCCTATAACAACATGCATTAATATAATTCCATAGCTTAATAAGTAGCCAATACCGATACCAAAAGAAACTGAATGTCTGCTTACAGTTTAAAAAGTTTTGTCCAGTTCTTGATGAAATCTGGTATAGTTCCGGTAAACTGGTTGTCACTTATACGGCTATAAAGCAAGAAAACAATGTAATAAAAATGTCAGAATCATCAGAAAAACACAATGTCTGTGATCTAAGCAAAGCAGAGGAGTACTTACAAATCAATCAACGTAGTAAGTTTGGAAAATGTACTTGGGATGTCTCCAGTCAAGTAGTTCGTGCCAAGAAGGCTACAAATAGAAAAACATAGTCTCATCATTAGTACGTAACTGAACCTATTTTAGAGAACTTGGAAAAAGATTCTTACATTTTATCAATGTTTTGTAGATTCCCGAGCTCTGGAGGTAAGTTCCCTGAGATCTGATTAGATTCCAAGACACTAGAAAACCAAATGTTCAAGAACACAAAGAAAATAAAAACGAATCATATATTATTACTTCCAAGTATATATTGTCTGAAACATTGTTGAAGACGTAAAGATCAAAGAAGTGTACTCACAGGGTCTTAAGGGTTGTAATGTTTCCAATCTCTTTCGGTATTGGACCGCTTATCCGGTTTGCAAGCAGTGAGCTGCATTTCATCATCCAACAAAGTTAAATCTAATCAATCTATACATTCATACATATACAGACATGTAAAGTCTAGATGAAAATAGATACATACATGTTTACAAGTGGCAGGGTTCCCCATTCGGGAGGAATGGAACCGTTGAGATAGTTTCTAGACAGATCACTGCAAGAGAAAGAAGAATAATGTGTCCGTTAAAGTTAGTTAATGAAAGATACTGGTCGTGGTGGGAGATATTGTAATAATGAGAACGTTTTGAGTGGTAATGATTTTGCTGCTATTCAGGTTCTTACATCTCTTGCAGAAAAGGAAGTCCTGCAAACTCTTTAGGAAGAGATCCTTGGAGGCTTTGTGCCTTGAGAACTCTGTTTCAACAAGATTTACAAGAGGAAAAAAATAAGAAAGTATTAGCTTTTTTCAAAAAGGGTTTACAAAATATAGTAGGCCATTATGTTTCCAGCCCAATAGCATTTGCATCAAAGCAACATGTGTGAAAGTAATTAGTTTAAGAATTAGACTCACGGACTGAACAAAACGCGTCAACAGCAGCGACATCACATAGATTTTATCTATATTCAGAGAACTAAAAAAAAGTACTTTGATGGTAGTAGTAGCCTAATAGGCCTTTGGAAAATGAAATTTAAAATTTAAAATTTAAAAATTATCAATACAAATTGATTTTTCCATGGATAATAATCAATATTTAATATTGTTATTTTATAAAGAATCATAAATATGTTTTATATATAAGAACAGATGAAAAAGAGATGAGCAATATATATTTTAAATTAAATAAATCTATTTTAAATTCTTAATTAATCATTTTGATGGTAGTGGTAGCCTAATAGGGTTTGGTGAATAAGAACTACTACTTAGACCAAATCTATTTTTTTTTAAATAATCAATAATATTTTGAATTTCTCCATGGTTAATAATTAATATAATGATGGAAATGTTTGAACAAAAACAAAATGATGGAAATATCAAATTTTATAAAGGGAGAAGGGGAGGAACGAACATGCTTGTGACATGGCAAACGGTGGAGGAGCAGTTACAAGTAACGGTGTCTGCAAATTGTTTGCTGGTGGCGTTAAGATTTCTCCAACCACCTTCAGATGAGGTGAGGTCGCATGGATCGACATTGAAATTCCAGTTACTCTTCTTTAAAGCCGTCGCTACGGCTCTTAAAGCATCCACTGCGAAAAAATTCAAATCACAGATAACTACCAAATCGTACACTGACTCAAACATATAACGTAACCACCGTATAAACTGATTATATATGTATGATACCTTCTTCTTTGGGTAATGTCTGAGAGGACGCGAAGCCGGAGAGGATGAGAGAGACGAGGATGAAGAAAGGGAAGATAAGTCGGTTCAACGACATTGTTAAATTAGCCGCGATGTTATGCAATGAGTGTGAAGAAGTGGTTGGTTTGTCTATGCATGTGAGGGAAGAGAGACTCGCAAAGATATATGAGAAATGGGGAGAGAGAAAGAAGATGATAAGTACATCATTATTAATAAATAGGGTGAATCTCCAAAAAGAGTTAAAAAATATTTATTTTGACTAAAAGAACATACAATGAGAAAAATGATTAAAATTTTTATTTTTAAAATGTTAAGTTATTCATATAAAAAAACTTTCTTATAACATGTGTGATTTTGGCCATAACTGATAAACTAATATGGAATTAGTGGAATAATATATGGAAATATAAGAATGAAATACAACAAAAAATAGAATGGATTTTATTCCATTCATTCATAAACAAATTTGTTGCAGAATAGTTTTCTTTGAATTTTATCTAATTATTCATGGAATTGGTGGAATGATATATTTATACCTAGATACTTCCACGCGGGTAATTAGCGTTAAATCTCTATAACATCAAATAAAAAAACAGAGGGAGTAGCAAATAATGCTGCACTTCCTACTCCCGCAGCACAAACCAAGCTGTCAAAAATAACTAGATATTAACCCGCACATCCGTACGGATATATTTATATTTTTAAATTAATATTTAAAATATAAAATATGTTATAAAGATATATATCTAATATCAATTTTATGTATATAATTTTTATTTTGAAAATTTATATTTGTTGAAATTTGTTTGATGATATTGTACAAATCATATATTAATGAAGTATTTTTGTTTATTTATTTAAAGTGCAAGATCAATATTAATAGTTCAATTTTAAACATTAGTTTTATATGAATTAATAAAAAAAATTATTAGCTTCTTTGTTTAGAAATTTTTTTATGTGAATAAATTAAATTATTTTTGTTATATTTTTGTTATATTATTTTATTTAATATTTAATATTTCAGTTTAATGTTTTTATTTTTACTAAACATATCAACATAAAATGTTACAACTAATAAAATATTTTTTATTTTGTTTTATTTAAAAATTTAATTTGATAATTTTAAAAGAATTAGACTATACTGTTTAATTTCAAAATTAGTTACTGAATATATAAAATATGGTCTATATTAAATATGAGAATCAGTCAAATGATGATTACCTAATGACAATATATTTATGTTTTTTAGAAATGTTATTGTTTAGATATATATTGTTTTTGTTAGGAAAAATATCATATATGAGTAATTTTAAGATGTTTAGTTAAATTTCAAATGAATGGTCTAACATAAACTTATGTATGATAGATAAAAAATAGGATTCTATTTTAATAGAGTAGATATGACAAAACATTTTCATCAGAGACGGCATATTAAGCTCTATTTTCCCAATAAGCCGACTGAAATTTAACTTTCATTTTTGTATAAAAATTTATAAACCATAAAAACACTGATTCTATTCATAAAACTAAACGCCAAATAATACTTTTTGTTTTGACTAAACGCCAAATCATGCTTAAAATGCAAAACAAGAAAATATGTTAACAGAACAACAATATTTTGTCTTCACTCGCATTACTTCATCTAAATTGTTTTGGACTTGTTTAATCTCTTAATATATCCCATATTATATTTCAAGAAATAACCTTCAAATTGTCTAACATAAAAATAAACGTAATTATTGATCAAAAAAAATAAAAAAATAAATAAATGTAATTCAAACATAAAGAGATTTTACAAACAAAAAAAGATTCCTAATTACTTTTTTTTTGTTAACTATTTCATAATTGCTTAATCCATATTTTTATTTTATTTTATTATACAATAGCATTATATAAACAAAAGATTCATAGTTACGTGCTCCATAATTCATAATAACTTCATATAAATTGTTTTGGACATTTTTAATCTCTTAAGATATCGCATATTCTGTTTCAAGAAACGTAGTCTTCAAATTGTCTTAAATAAACGTTAAAAGAATACTTTACAAAAAGCAAAACAAAGAGAGTCGTAATTACTTGCTCCGTAATTTAATTTTTGATTTGTTTCTTGCAAAAACATAAACCATGCATGATCAAACTCTAGAGTTCCAATAAGCAGAATCAAGCTTAACAGGGTAAAGATCACCGGCGTTGGCCGTGGACGTAGAAGACGACGTGAATGGTCCGTCTGTGGTTGTAGTCTGATCAGTCACATTCGTCATCACCTCTCCACCTATCATTGCGTAATGCTTCTTCATCGCTCTCACGCTCTCTTCGTCTTTCTCGTTTCCTCTGTTGAATGAAGCTTCAAGAAGCTTCTCAACATCCACCGTGGAGTGTCCTTCGAGCATACTCACCACGGTCGACATAGACGGTCTGTCCGACGGAACTTGACTGGTGCAGAGGATCCCAATATGGATCATCGTCTTTGCTTCTTCTCTGTTGTAATCTGTTCCAAGCCTCGGGTCTACTACTTCCATCAGCTTGTTTTGCTCCCTTAGAACATGTACCTGTGGAATAAATCAAGATTCAGGTTCATGACTTTCTTGTTCAAATGTGTGTTTAGGGTTTAACCAAACCAGTTCTGAGTATAGCTAGATGAAACATTCTTATATGGTCCCAAAGTATTAGCGGTTAATATATATTATATATGTATATATATATTTTTTTTTTTCTCTGCTCCAAATGAGTTTTGAAAATATATGTTTACTCATTGTTTCAAACCCCATAAATCTTAAGAGGCAAAAAATAACTTACCCAATCAAGGAGGTAGAAGGTCTCGGCCTTAGATTGTGCGCTCGTGTTGCTTCTTCCATGAACTATTTCAAGAGCCACGACGCCAAAGCTGTATACGTCTGCTTTATCTGTCAAATGACCTCTCATAGCATACTCTGGAGCCATGTATCCACTGCACAACAAAAGATTGCTTTGGTTACAAGAAATCTAAAGAGAGATTAAACTTCTTTGTGATTGATTGGTTGAATGACTCACTATGTTCCTGCAACTCGTGTGCTCATGTGTGTGTTTTCGTCTTCATCAAGCTTTGCAAGACCGAAATCTGAAATTTTTGGGTTAAGTTCCTTGTCCAGCAAGACATTAGTGGCTTTGATGTCTCTGTGTACAATCTTGAGTCTTGATTCCTCGTGGAGGTAAGCTAATCCTCTTGCTATCCCGACGCAAATATTCTGCCTCGTTGGCCAATCTAGCCGTATTTGAGTCTCTTGAGGACCGAAAAGTGCTCTTGCGAGACTGTTGTTTTCTAAGTACTCGTAGACTAGCAAGAGCTGGCCACCTTCAACGCAACATCCATATAGTTTAACCAAATGTGGATGTTGTAATGCGGAGATCATACCAATCTCGTTCAAGAACTCTCTGTTCCCTTGCTTTGATTTAGATGATAGTTGCTTCACTGCAATTACGGTTCCATCTGTCAACTTTCCCTATATTCATACAATGGACAAACCTTTCTTATTCCTTTTCTCATAAAAATGTCAATAACATTATGATGCTAACCTTGTGTACAGGACCAAAGCCACCTTCTCCTATTTTGTTTGCTGGATCAAAGTTGTCTGTAGCAACTTTGATTTGCTTCAAGGAGAAGGAACTAATCTGGAAATCCAAGTTCTTGAAATCTGAAAGTGAAGCAACACCGTTAAGTTTTGGAAGATACATATATACACTTTCAACTAAAAATGGATGGTTAAAGGTTTAATCTTTATAAGTACCCTTCTCCATCTGACTCTTGGGTCTCAAGCAGCCTCTCCACCATAAAATACCTCCGATTAAAAGCACAAGAAATACCGTAGAAGCAACTACAGCACCAACTACAATGCCAATAGAGCTTCCAACTCCAGTTCCAGCGCCAGCTTCCTTTGGAGGAATAAAATCTATAGAAAGATCATGGGAGATACAATCAAGAGACAAACAACAAGGAAAACAACACTCAAACAAAAGTTAGTTTTGAGATTAGCAAAGCTTACTTGGATCTACTGATACAGCTGATATGAGAGAGCCATATACACCTCTTGAAGGAATAGCTTGAGTTCCTTTACCAGCCCAAAACAATCTTATTTCCAACTTCCCATTTGTTATCATAACTTGAAAACTCTTAACAACAGCTCTTCCAACACCTTTTGCCTCATTCACAATATCAAAATCCTTAACCTCAAGTTTACCCTGCATATTACCACACACGCCAATATCTATAAGAATCACAATCTTTTCAAATATTATAGTCTCGTCTATGTAATATTTCTCATAACTCTAATATCATAACACATCATCGTTAAGAAAAATAGTTTAGACAAGTTTAAGTAAGTTACCTGAACGTATATGTCAAAGAACCGTCTTCCCAAACTACCATATGTTTCATTGTCACTGAACATAATTTCAGAGAAATGAAGATTAACTGTGTAGTTTCCTTCTCCAAGACACAATGCATAGTAAGTAAGGGAGATGGCCGAGAGACGGGCATGTGTATAAAGCCTAGGTTCTGCTATCTTAAGCTCTGATCTATTTGTCCATAAGGTTACTTCTTTGGGAGACCGATCATCATCTAAGAAGTTCCCGGTGTTGCTAGAAACCCAACCGTTTCTACTGTTATAGAAGATTGGTCTATCTGATGTATCAGCATCATACTTAGTCCCGTTGATTGTTAGTTCATTACCACCACAGTTTATATGAAGGCCATAGAAAGCTGACAACATAAACAAAAGATAAATCAGATGCACTACTATATTTTTAGCTATATGGTTAATGTAATTATATAGCTTCAAAGACTTACTCTTTGGACATATGTAGTTGCTCAGACAAGAAACGTTTGAGCTGTATCAAAGCATAACAAGTTTGGTGTTAGAACCAAAGCTTTGATAAGTTATTAAAAGAAGAAAAGAGCTTACTAGTTATTTGCCACTAAAGGGCTTGTGCTTGAAAACATATTCCTGTATATAAATAGAATCAAGAAACTGTAAGATGTTTTTAATGAATTTGAAGGTACAAGAAGCTTGAGTTTTTATTGTTCTTCATACACAGAATTCTTCTGACATTCTGCAGTTCTTGGATCTTTGGAGAAGTTATTGTAAGTAAGATCACTGCAATATAATTATCCAGTTTTATCAATACAAAGAAATTTGTTTTGTATACATGTAACGTTAAAGAAAGGAAAACTCACATCTTGTCTCCTTTGTCTACCATCCAACTTGGTACTTCCCCAGTTAACATGTTGCTTGTAAAATAACTGCAAGATCAGAAAACAAAACTTAAGCTGTCAACAAACCATGAAGAA
The DNA here is from genome assembly GCF_000309985.2 of Brassica rapa. Classification (NCBI taxonomy): domain Eukaryota; kingdom Viridiplantae; phylum Streptophyta; class Magnoliopsida; order Brassicales; family Brassicaceae; genus Brassica; species Brassica rapa. Next base: position 18,094,387 of record NC_024797.2, on the reverse strand, counting down.
AGAAGGGGAAATAATGGGAAAGAAGAGCATCATACATGTTATCTACATTCGAAAGAGCGCTATATGTTTCTGGGATTGGTCCACTTAGTTTGTTAAAGCTAAGATCTCTGCACAACAACTTTCACAATGTCAGTTTGAACTATTGTTCATAGTTTGTGCTTGTAGAAGAAGAAAAGAGTTGACTAACAAGAGCTTTAACGTTGTGATTGATCCAAGATAAGCAGGTAATTCTCCTGTAAGATTGGAGTTCCTAAGAATCCTGCAAACAAACAGCGAGTGGAAATGTAAGTTAGGCTCAACAAAAGTGGGAAGAAACCATTACTGAATGTCAGAATGTGTTTAGTCTAAGGCTCAAACTCACAATGTCTTCAGCGATGTCATGTTTTGTAGTGGTGGAAATGGAGAACCAGGTCCATTCAAGTCGCTGATTCTCCTACAAAATTTTCGAATTTGGAAAAATGAAACAGTAAATATCATTGACAGTAACAATGAATCCGGCACGCAAAGTTGTTGTACTTACAAGTCTGTTAACTTTCCAAGAGGACCAATGGTACTAGGAATCGTTCCAACTAAACCACTTGCTTGAATTACCCTGTAACAACATGCATCCATATAAACATTCTACAGCTTTATAAGTAACCAATACCGATATGCAAAATCAGAGAAAATGATTGCTTGCTTACAGTTTTCCAAGTTCTATCCAGTTCTCGATGAAATCTGGTATAACTCCAATAAACTGGTTGTCACTTATACGGCTATAAAGCAAAAAATAACAATGTAATAGAAAGGTCAGAATCTTCAGCAAAACACATTGTCTGGGATCAAAGAAAAGTAGAGGAGTACTTACAAATCAGTTAACGTAGTAAGTTTTGAAAATGTACTTGGGATGTCCCCGGTCAAGTAGTTCGAGCTAAGAAGTCTACGAAGAGAAAACATAAAAGTTACTACTAATGTTTTATCTAGATTTTAAAGATATGTCAAAAAGGGTTGTAGTAACCTTATTTCCTAAAGCATTATTGTGTAAGTGGTAAGAGAAAAAGTATTGTTGTAAAAATATCTTTCCATTTTTATTATTTTCATTTAGTTTTATACAGTAATTTTTTTACATCTACACCCCGGTCAGTCACTGCATAGTCTCATCTTTTGTAAATACCAATAACTTCTAGAAGAAGTAACCTTTTTCAGAGTACTTGGAGATGGATTCTTACATTCTTTCAATTTTCTGTAGATTCCCGAGCTCTGGAGGTAATTTCCCTGAGATCTGATTGAATTCCAAGACACTAAAAAATGTTCAAGAAAACAAAAAAAACGAATTATATATTAATTAATTACATGTATGATTGTCTGAAACATTGTTGAATACATAAATGTCAAATAAGTGTACTTACAGGCTCGTAAGAGTTGTAATGTTTCCAATCTCTTTCGGGATTGGACCACTTATCCGGTTTCCAAGCAGTGAGCTGCATTTTATCATCCAACAAAGTTACTCAAATCAATCTATACACACATATCTATCTATGTAAAGTCTAGATTAAAAAAGATACGTACATGTTTACCAGTGGCAAGGTTCCCCATTCGGGAGGAATGGAACCGTTGAGATAGTTTCTAGATAGATCACTGCAAGCGGAAGAAGAATGTGACAGTTAAGTTAGTTTATGAAAGATATTGGTTCTGGCGGCAGATATTGTAATAATGAGAACGTTAGAGAGCTAAATATTTTGCTAGTCAAGTTCTTACATCTCTTGCAGAAAAGGAAGTCCAGCGAGCTCTTTAGGAAGAGATCCTTGGAGGTCTTGTGCTTTGAGAACTCTGTTTCGGCAAGATTTTAAGAGGGAAAAAGAAGAAAGTATTAGCTTTTAAAAATGGTTTGCAAAGTATAGGTCCATTATGTTTACAGCCCAATAGCATTATCATTAAAGCAACATGTTAGAAATAATTAGACTCACGGGCGCGTTAAAAAGGTCAATAGCGACAGCGCATAGATTTGTCTACATTCAGACAACTAATTTACTTTGATGGTAGTAGTAGCCTAATAGGGCTTTAGAAAATGAATTTTAAAATCTTTTAAAATTAAACTCACTATAGATTGTGCACTTAGATAAATACCTAAAATAAGTCTATAATGGTCTTCACTTTCACTAGAAGAGTCGAGCACAGTTGATTTTAGTATTTAGCTAATTATAGGATCTAGTGTTGGTAGGAGCGCAAATACTCTTGAATTGTGTTAATTGGTTAATAATTAATAATTTAATCACTTTGATGGTAGTCTAGTAATTGCCGAATAGGAGAACTACTACTTCGACCAAGTCTAATTTTTTTTCTTTTTAAGTTTATCAATAATATTTTGGATTTCTTCGTTGTTAATAATTTAATATAATAATGGAAATGAAAGTTTTATAAAAGGAGATAAGGGTGATGATTGTTTCACTAGATTTTAGTTTTAGTTTTTGGTTTTTAGATTTTAGTTTTTGGTTTTTAGATTTTAGTTTTTGGTTTCCAGCTTTTGGTTTTTAGTTTTTGGTTTTTAGTTTTGCAGTATTTTTTTATTTTCAAAAATTAATTAATAGATTACTTTAAAATAATACAACAAAATAGCCATAAATATTTAGATTTTACAATTAAAACTTATCAAAATACTGTGATTATTATTTTAAAATAAAATACAATATATATTTTAATTATTATATTTTTATGAAAATATATTATATAAAATATAAAACATAAAATATATATAAATTACACAAAATTTAAAAAAAATTAAATTTTGAAACTACTTAGAAATTTTTCTTATATAAAATCTTTTAATTTTAAAAACTTGAATAATTAGTGTTTCTTATATAAATATTATAAATTATACAAAAATAAAAACACATAAAATTATGAAACTAATTATAAATTTTCTTATATAAATTATTTATATTTTCTTAAAGTTGAATGGCAATTTTTATATCTCAGGATTATACAATATATTGTATTAATAAAACATATTATGTTTTTATAATATTTGTTATTTTTAATGTAACTAATAATTATTAAAATAATTCAATTTTTTGTTTATAGAAACTAATAGCTAAGTTTTAAAATTAAATAATATTATTTATAAAATATATAAATTGATTTACAGATATGAAACACAAATTAAAATATTTCACATTATTGTTTAAATAATATCTAATGTATAAAATATTTTATGATAATTTTATTTTTATGAAAATATTATTTATTAATTATTAATTAATTAAAATATAGTAGTTTCTACAAAATAAAATCAAAATTCGTTTTTCTTCATAAAAGCTCCCAAAAGTTGGTTTTTGGTTTTTCTTCATAAATTGGTTAAACTTTTCAAAAACTAGTTTCCCTAAATTTTAGGGAATCTATTTATTGAAAATCTTGATTGGATGAAAAATGGTTTCTACAAAAACAAAAACCAAAAACTAAATCAAAAACTACAAACAATCAAGCTCAAGATATACTATATTTTTGTATATAGGGAGGAAGAACGAACATGCTGGTGACGTGGCAAACGGTGGAGGAGCAGTTACAAGTAACGGCGTCTTCAAATCCTTTGCCGGCGTTAGGATTTCTCCAACCACCATCAGAAGAAGTGAGGTCGCATGGATTGACATTGAATTTCCAGTTACTCTTCTTCAACGCCGTCGCTACGGCTCTTAAAGCATCCACTTCGAAAAAAAATCAAATCACAGATAATCATACATTGACTAAAACATATGTAACACCCTATAATCATATAACTGATTACATATGATATACCTTCTTGTTTTGGTAATGTTTGAGAATACGCGAAGTCGGAGAGAATGAGAAAGAGGATAAAGTATGGGAAGAGAAGTAGATTGAACGACATTATCGAAACCAGCGTTTTTCGGTGGTGTGATGAGATGCGATGAGGGTGAAGAATTGGTTGGTTTGTCTATGTGACGAATTGGGGAGAGAGACGAAGATATTTGAGAAATGGGGAGAGAGAGATAGAACGATAAGTAAGTCAACATTATTAAAATAACATTATGTAAGTTTTAATATATTTTTTTGGTCATTTTATTACAACTTGCAAACAAAAACTATACAAAGTAGGCCAGTTTGAGAAAAACAAAGGAGGCCAGCGAGTTATTGAGCATTTTCTCAAAATAATTGACCATTGGTATAGATATTCTTTATTATCCTGGCATATGTCTTATTATAAACAAAAATAACTATAAAAAGTAATTTATTTTTATTTTTGTTTATTCTGTTTTCTTATCGAATTTTATCTATACTATTAATTGAAAAGAGAATTTTGCTGATTTGTCATATGCTCCATAATTTTAGGATAAATCATTAGTCTAAATAATAATTATTTAAAATTATATATATATATATATATATATGATTATGATATTTAGGATAATTAATTAATAAATATATATTAACTAATTCTACCAATCTATATACTATTATTTAAATATATTTCTCATGATAATTGGGGTTGTTAATTAATAAAAAAAAATATATACAGATTTTACTGATAATATCATATTCAGTTTATCTTATATTTAGTTTATGATTTTAATGGCTCCATGAAATTTCCCCATGTTTTTTTATTCTTATTATCATGATATTTGGGGTTATTAATCAATAAATAAATATTAACAATAGATATTTTTAAAAAAATCTACTGATAATATTATAATTAGCTTTATCTTATATTTATTTTATGATTTTAATGTCTAATATTATAGCAATATTTTTTATTCTTACTAAAAATATTGATCCAAATACATATTATTACAATAATAAATTATAATTAGGTTTATCTTTAATTTTAGGATAAATAATTAATTCTCATTTAAATTTATTTTAATATCTATATATATATAATATTATATATATATATCTGACCATGATATTTAGATAATTATTTAATCAATAGGTATTAACCAATTCTACCGATCTATATATACTATTATTTAGATATGTATTTCTCATGATAATTGGGGGTGTTAATTGATAAATAAATATATATATATATATATATACATATATATATATATATATATATATTAACAAATTTTACTGATAATATAATATTCATTTTTTTCTTATATTTATTTTATGAATTTAATGGCTACTATTATAGCTATGTTTTCTTATTCTCATTATCATGATATTTGGGGTCATTATTCAATAACTATATATTAACAATAAATATTATTAACAAATTCTAAGTAATATTTTAATTAGGTTTATCTTACATTTAGCCTATGATTTTAATGGCTAATATTATAGCTATGTTTTCTAATTATTATTAAAGATATTGATCCAAATACAGATTATTACAATAATAAATTATAATTGGTTTATCTTTAATTTAGTTTATGATTTTAATAACTAATATTATAGTCTTTTTCTCTATCTCTTATTATAATTATAATCTAAATATATATTTTTACAATATTAAATTTAAGATTAATGTCAAAATATCATAGAAATATATATCATAAAATATAAATTATATACATATGCTAAATAATTTATATATTTAGAATATTAAATAATTATATTCCTAACTAATATAAATTAATTTATATTTATGGATTATTTTGGTCTACAAAATCAAAATATTATCAAAATAGTACGTTACTAAAATAGTAAATAAAAGAATAAAAGTATTGTTATAATTATGATTATAATAGTGAATTATATTATGATTTAAACATAAAATAAGCATAATCCAAGAGAATACAAATGTAATATTTTGAGATTTGTTGTTTTTCTCATGGTCTTTAAAATCTAAATTATTAATAATATATGATGTTTATTTGCTTTTGTTATTTTGCTGATGTTTTGTGAGTTGTGACTGTTTATAATGATTACAATGTCACTCGAGTTATTTTCAGTCCATACGTATAACAAGTGTTTAATAACAACTCCAATTTTTCTAATTTTATTATTACCATAGAAAATTTAATTCAAAATTTACTTTCCATAAATAAAATATGAAACAAAAAAACTTAATTGGTAAACTGATGAACGATATGAATATTGAAGTTATATAATAATAATATTAATTTAAAATATGACTAATTTAACAATTTTAAATTTATATAAAAAAAATTAAAATAAAAATTTGTTACGCATATATATATATATATATATATTAGCCCACACAAGTTGCGGACCATCATATAGTTTATTAATATTTGCCGCATTTTTAAAATGGATGTCTACGATTGACTTAGTATAAACTGAAAATTAGAAACCATACCACAAAAACAATGGCTTATAACTGTCTTAAACCGGTTTATTGTCAAACATACTCTGCTTGTATTAAAAATTTATTATGTACGACTACTGAGAGAAATCAATTAATTAGAATGTACAAAAAATAACGACATTATGATTAAGGAACTAAGATAAATCAATATTATTCGTACATATTTAAAGACAAGGTTTTTGATGGTCATTTTCATGACGATTAGATATATTATCCAACTTAAATGTTGTAGTTTTTCTCCCATATACATAAAGAAATGGCCGTCGTGATCGTTTTCTTTGTGGGCTCTAGGAGGTCATATTAAAGTCCCACATCACTAATAGGTCATGATCAGTGTTATCCCAAATACGTTAACCAGAGTTCAATCATTATATAATTAATGAAAATGGTTCTGCAATGGCTTCCATGACCTTAATAGAACTTATAAAGATGATATGATAAAAGTGTTTGGCACCACGGGAACGTTTTCTTATGATCTCTGCAAATCCTGCTTTTCTTCTTCTATAATTCCTAACCATATCAGCCTAGTTCATTGAATCAAACATTGCATTTTGATATAAGAATGAATCTCAATCGCATTAACAAGTCAAAGCCACTCTCATTGGACTCGAGATAGATAAAATACTGACTAGATTACGATATACAACCAATATGAAAAGTCTCCGAGAGAATTTTCAAATTTCAATCTCAACTGCCAAGAATATTAGTACTATTTTCTGACCTAACCATTTCTAATTAAGAAATTAAGTCCACAAATTAATTCATTTTATATTAATGCTTACTAATTTGGAAACCTGCGGATCAATGTGAAAAAGCTCAAAACGGAATTTAATTAGGTAATCATTTAACGTACATAGTGGTGGACTCACTTTAACATATTTGTAACGTTAGTCTTCATTAAACGACTTAGGAGTTAGGATACTGCAAGTGTCTCTTACCCACTAAACATATAGTAAATGAATACATGCTACTGCTGCATGACACCATCAATTAATCTTAGATTGTTTATTACTGTTATCATTTTTAAAGTAACGTGAGTCAGATTGGTTGAAGGTTGAGACCGCAACTAAGTAGTCTTTAACGTAGTGACTCAATATGTGCCGGATTTATAAAGACACCAACTTGTGGGGTTAATGAAATAACGAGTTAACTTTACAATAGTTTTATAGGGGGTCGATCTTGAAATTTTGAAGATTATAAGTAATTTAGTTAAAGTTTTAATAATTTTTTCTTTGCAAATTCGGAGATATATATCTGTAATTAAAAAAAAAAAATTGGGGGAGGGGGGTTATTGACCAAGTTTCACTTGCTATCAGGACCGGTTTAGTTAGTGGGGCGAATGGTACGACTGTCTGGGACCTAATCCGTTGTCTATCTATTTTTTAATAAATTAGGACTCGATTTTTTTAAAAAGTACATGTATTTTTATAGTAAAAATAAGAAAAAGGATCTAATTTTTTTTATATAAAAGTATTTTTTTATTTTCATAGATTTATTTTTAAAAATATTTCTGGTATTTTGAAAAAAACATATATCTATCAGATTTTTTATAAAAAAATAATAGTTTGGAAATTAATTTTTTTTTTGCCTCAGGATCCATGATACCGTTGAACCGGCCCTGTTTGCTATGCTAAGGAGTGAGGACCGCCCTGCCTAGGGGACAAACTTCTTTTTTTTCAAAAGTGTGTCCTCTTTGTTTTGTGTAATACTGTATATGAAAGATTCAGAATTTAAAAAGGAAGGTTGGCCAATACTTGCAAGAGGAGTATCAGCTCTAACAACCATTATCGACCAAACTGCAGTTTTTTCTTTTGTAACTTGGCTTTCATAGACTGCAGTTTTTTTCAATCCAGAAACATATAGCAATGTTGCTTACAGATACAGAGGCAAATGTTGAACGATGTATGTTGAGCGTGTAGCCACATATAAGTTTAAAATCATCGCCCAACGAGTAAATTAACTTCTGCGTGTAGCCACACTGTTCCGGTATATGATTTATGTAATACAAGTATTTTTTTGGTTTTGAGAGGACAAGTTTAGAAGAAAAAAAGTTTTGCTTAATTTGAATTGTTGGTTTAATTAGTTTTCCAGATATACGCCAAGCCAAGACTTGAGAAATATCCAATGCAAATGATTTGTCAAGCTATTGTACCATTGGTGTGAACTGGTTCAGCATTTGTTATGTTCCACGGCTGGTAAAGAGACTAAACCAAAAAAAATATAGTAGGCTTTTTGAGAATAAGCTACACACACATCAACAAATCTTTGACTATTCTTTGACAATGAAAAGCATGAAAATCACGCCTTTATGGTGTTAGTGTGTTACTAATCCAATCAGTACCTCTGAGCCAGCTAGAGGATTTCGTCAAAGCTCAGTTCAGTTCGTTTACACCCTAACCGGAATCTCGTTTAATACATTATGTACCGGGTTTCTGGTTAACAAAACGCACCGACTCTTGTGAGTTGAAACCTAAAGACTTTCTGTTTCGTGCAGATTTGAATCCCAAAACATCAGTCACGGTTCTAGAGAACAGAAGAAGCAGTGAAAATCGAAATCCAGAAACCCTAAATTTGAAACCGAGTCACGGTTCTAGAGAACAGAAGAAGCAGTGAAAATCGAAATCTAGGAACACTAAATTTGAAACCGATTTGAAAAAAAAATGAAAAAAAAATTTGGACCATTTCTCGATTTGTGCGTGTCATCCTTGCGCAGGGGCCATGCTAATCTTCTCTGTATCGTTCCAATTTTATCGGATGTCCCCGAAGGGACAATCATCTTCGTGACTATGTCGCCATATAAACACAGCTTCTTCTCTTTGCTTGAACGATGTGGGACTGTTCATGTCGTGATAAGGTTTAATGGGCTTGATCAGATTTTAAAGGCTTCACTTACTATTCTTCTTAGGCCTATTACATTTTTTTGTCCGCGTGCTTATTACATTATTATTTAGTGTACATTACTTTTAGTATGAACTGCTCATTACATTATTGATCACTTTTTCCTGACACTATATGATCCCAAATCTTAAAAAAAGTGGGAATCTTTTGTTTTGAATAATTGGTTTATGGGAAAGAACTATAGAAGATAAGAAATAATGACAAAAGTGCATAGATGATAAATTATTTAACTAACGCTTCGAATATTACGAACCGCCCCGCCGCGCACCGCAGTTAAACCGCTTATTCTGCACTGTTCAAACTGCAGTTACCATTCGGAGCCAAGAGTTTACACTGTAAACATATATGTTCAGTCGACATGCATTTTAAACTATATAGTTTCGCCACCTGGTACGGCAAATAGAAGTTAAGAATAAGGTTGTGCACACTGTAACGATATAAACTTCGGAACATGAATTAAGTTACCTTTTTCTCTTTCAATGTTACTATATATCGTGAGAAAATATCAGTTCAGCACTTGTTTATTTTTATAATTTAATCCTATGTGCTGTCGCTAATCTATCATATCAAACAAATGATTCTCCATCGGAATTTTGAATTAGTGTTGTAATTAATCACTGTAACCTTGGTTAAATCCACTTTCGGTGAAAAATAATAATAAAATTGTCGACAATTTATCAAATTAGGAAAGATTAGGTAGTGATTGTCTTTTGGTTAAATTATCAGTCTCCACCATTAACTGCTGTATATATCTTTATATTAAATATTTTGTGTATATATATATACACGTAATATATAGTTTTATAAAAGTTCAAAAATAGCATGGTGGTCAAATTTATCAGGGCAAAATCTAGTACTCTGTAGAGTTTTGTTTAACATTGATGTACATATTTTATACTCAGTGATGTGCGTAAGAAAAACATTGAGTTCTTTTTTTGGTAAGTATATATATTTAAGTGATGTATACTTTGTATTCACGCTTGGCCTAGTGAGATTTAAGAGGAGATTGCACATTGATGAGTAAGGGCCTGACTGGTTTAACCGCAGCGGTTGCGGTTGCGGTTGCGGGAGTTTGCGGATGCGGGTGGTTACGATTTCTAGCGGTTTTAAGAGATTTGTACGACTGGTTCTGCGGTTAAAAATTGGTGCGTTTGCGGGATACTTATGACTGGTTAACTACCAAGTGCAACAGCGGTTAAATAATAAATTAACAATATTTACATTTTATACAATTATAAAAATATCAAAAATAATAATATTATAATAAATATAAAAGTTATATTTAGAAAGTTATAGTTTAATTTTTTTTAAAATATAGAAAATATTTTTATTTTAAAGTTTTATAATATTAATTAAAATTTAATAGATATATTTTAGCATTTTTATAATTCTAATTTAATTTTTTTATTGAGTATTTTTATTTTTGTATTTATATTGTTTTGGAAAAAAAGAATTTTTTTTATCCTCCCGCAACCGCCCGCAACCGCAAACGCTAGCTGGAACCAGCTTTTGAATTTATGAGGTTCAGAGCGATTTGGAGCGGTTTGGAACGGTTTGAGCGATTGTTGCAAAACGCCAACAACCGCTACCAACCGTAAAAGCTGCGTTTGCGGGTGGTAGCGGGAAAACCAGTCATGCCCTAAGTATGACATTGAAACGTTGTAGTCTTAATATATGTGAAATGGATATTTTCGTTAGATTTGCATTTTATTTTATTTCTAAATTTATGTGGTCATATATGACTAGGTCCCAAATGATCAAAGCAATGCTGACTCTACCGAGTGAATCGATGATGAGAAGTATTGAGAACTGAGAAGCAAGACAAAAGCCTAATAAATTCTATCAAACTTTTGGTTCCTCGAAGATGATAAATTAGTAGACCAGCTCACCATAATTCACGATCCCAGATCAGATGGCCCGCATAAACAAAGCACGGATGATTGGACTGAGGCTCCACAGTCACATACGTGTATAATTTGGTCCATCTTCCATCTCACGATCATGAAGATTAAATCAACGCAAGTAATTCTTTATTTTTTCTTTTTCTTCTGTTTCCACTCCAACAGAATCAAAGGCTACCTTTTCATCCAAATCATCCATTTCCACGAACTTTTTAAATATGTTTAGAACGTCCAACAAGGAGTTCAGGGTCCATGTTCTTTACCATGCATATGTTTCTTGTTTTTTAATTATAGGTCCTACAAGGAGTTCAGGGTCCATGCCCTGATCAGGCTCACGTCTCTCCGTCATGATTAAATCCCTCCCAAGCAGTTTTGAACCTAACGGCCAAACTTTTAACTCTTTCTGAACCTTATCATATGTTAGTCAAATAACCGTAGAGACTTAGTTACCAAACAAGTCGGCTACAAAGTTTAATCAAACTTTTATAGTCTTTGCTAATTATGCCCTATTAATATGTTGCTTGTACATATAATGTTACTTGTTTTGGGAATACACGCTTTATATCACGTTGGTTGCGAAACATTAATGGAATCTTTTCAAGAAGAGATTTGACCAACATAGTTAACTTGATGGATTTTTTTCATTACATACAATGATTTGGTTTAGATTATATGGTATTATCCTCTATTCGTTTTTCATACATCATTCAGTTCATTGACTTTTGTGTTTGCTATCATTCAATAATGTTTAGGATAGCACTGTTCAAATTCCAGTAATTGAATTGATCAAATGTGAATGGAAGCGCAAAAAAAAAAAAAAAAACTGATCTCAAATGATATTATAACTTTTATTTTTATTTTTATTTATTTATTTATTTTTTAAGTTGCCAAAAAAAAATGTAACTAAAACCGATGTCAATCAGAATTAAAAACTATAAAGACATTTTAGCATAATGGATTGTATGTAGTAGTGTATCATCCGGATTGCATGTTGTTGACAAACCTAGATCAAAATCAAAAGAAATGTATATTACATTAATTAGTGTTTTAAAAAAAATACTATTGTTTTAAAGTAAATAAAAAGACTGAAACTGAAAGGCAAAAATATAAACGAAAGCCAAATCGGATAGAACATTTCCGAAAAAACATGTTGATATATTTTTCTGACTTCTATCCAACTTTACTAGAGACGATAATTACAAGATACATACACGGCATTGTATGCAGTGTCTATTGTCCAGTTCTGTCGAGAGAAACCATGTCGATTGCGTTCAGTTGCGTATATGGCTTGTGTGCCGTTTCATCCCTCATCTGTCGCTTTCCTGTCGTTTTCCTCACAACCTTTGTATTTATTAGCACACTCGACCAAGTATGGCCACCCACGTGTGACCCTATTATCAATCCAACTGGCTTTATTCTAATTTATTTCTGCCGCTAATATGTAGCCACATAAGCAAATCTGCCACAACAGTAATTTAATTTAATTCAGTTTATATTAATTTGTATAAACTCTTACTTCTACAACTAGACATTTTATCCGTTAAATTTGATTCGATTCGTTATTCATCTCGATTCGATCCGAAATTTCTGGATATCCGTAAATTTTTGAAGCAAAGCAAATACTAAAAATCAATATCCGTTAAAATCAAAGCAAATCACAAATATCAAAATTTTGAGAAGCGGATATCTGCTCCGATCCGAAAATATATAAATATATATACATCTTGATTATACTTAATGTTTTACATGTATAAGTTTATATAATTATTATGATAACATATGATTTGATCAATTCTATTCACATTATTACTTATATAAAAGTATTACATAAAAAAGAAGAGAAAAAATTTATAAAACAATTATAACTTTTTCTTAAGTTTTGTGTTATTATAATTGTTAACTAAGTTTAAAATTTACAAAATATGTAGTTTCACTATTTCTTTTAGTTTTTATTTTGTATATCATGCAAAAAAATTATATTACAAAATAAATTTGTTTAATTTTTATGATTATTTTTATTAATCAAAGCGGATGAGATATCCGTAAGTATTTGTAAATATCCGCAAATATCTATTTATTTTTCTAATATCCATTTTTCTGGATATCCGTATTTTTTCGAAGCAAAGCAAATCGAAAAATTAGATATTCGTAACATACGAAGCAAATCACAAATACCTTCAAAAACCTGGATATCCGATCCGTGTCCAGTCCTACTTACTTCTACTGCCTGGTGTTAGCTTGGTTGTTTGTATTTGATACCGAGATTCGAAGCCAATTTGAACCAAAAATCTGAATTTGTATCTGATATATTTATACTGAGTTTAAAACGAATCATTTAAAATTAATTTGTGGGATATCTGATTCTAATTCATATCCAAAATAATAATAATTAAATAATTAAAAATTTAAACTACTAAACTAAATGAGTATTAAAAACCTAAAATACCTGATATAATTAATTTTATATTTATTTTGATCAAATTGTAAGAAAATACTTGAATTCCAAAGTATTATTGTTAACATAATCTAAAATGAGTTCAAATCCAAATAGATATCATACAAATTTATATATTAATGCAAACTCAAAATATTATCAACGGGATCCAAGCAAACATATATTCCCTCTTGAATGGAGCGGAGGTTGAATCTTATTACCCAAAAAAACTGAAGAATCTGACCCGTACCTGAACGAGCATATGCCTACAGTGTTATTTCACCAAAGTGTGAACCAATAAGAAAAACGAATTTGTTTATTAAATGCGTTCTTTTGAGCTTCCAAACACCATTTTGACTTATTAGACAAAACCACTGAATTCAGTCAGAGCACGACACGAGTCCAAGTACTAGGTGTAAAAAGCGTTAGTGGTGCTGATGATAGTAAGATATTTGTTGGTGTTTTGTAGATCATATAACAATGATGATGACTCGTAATGGTTCCAACCAAATATAACTGTGGTTCAATCAATCAGCAGATTCATGTTTCAGTGCTAAATCAAATGAATTGGAATCTAATATAAAGGTCAAAGTGGTAGTACTTACGTAATAAAATTGAATGGAAAGAATACCATTTGTGATTAATTTTTTATTTATAATTTTATCTGATAAAAATTGGATTATCAAAATTTTAGAGGACTAAATAATCACTATACCAAATTAATCTTTTACTTTGTCATATAAAATTTGGTCCATGTATGATTTTGTTTTATATCTTAGTGCATTTTTAATGGGGTTTTACCCATTGAAATTCTAAAATTTTATATACATATATGTATATATGTGTAAGTATATATTATATATTTGTATGCAATTGTACGGTCCATTATTTTACATGAAATTCAACTCAAAGTTATTTAAAACAAAAGTGCTCTTAACATTTAAAAACAAAATATAGTTTTATGCCGCTTTAATTTTAAAATAATATTAAAATTTTATGGGACAAAAATAGTCACTCTGTACTAAATTAATCTTTTACTTTGTCAGATAAAACTTAGTACCTCTGTACAAAATACTGAATTAACCAACTAAACTATTCACATCAAATTACATGTATAATTTTATTTTTATATCTTGGTATTTAAAAACAAAATATGAAACCGTCTCATTTTTTAAATAAAACATATTTTTAGTCTGTATTTTTGTTTCAAAATAAGTAATGAATGATATTTACCCTGTATATTAAAATAAACATTTGTTCATCATAAATTTCTCATGTTTGTCTAGATGTAAACATAAATTTCTCATGTTTGTCAAGACGAGGAGTATATAATAATATTAAAAATTTATGGGACAAGGGAACACTTGTAACAAAACAGACTCAAACTAAAAATGGGTTTTAATCGATTCTAACCTTTCTTGATTTTGCAAAAAGATAAAAAAAGATTAAAAAAATCTACCTAAAACTCCAAAGTCGAAAAACTTTTGTTATCAATTTCTGAAATCCCACTACCATTTCCTTTTCATTCCGTACAGGCACACACTAACTCTTTTTATTTCTAATTTTTCAGGGGACAGTAAAAGGAAAAGAAGCTTTCTATCACATTATTGATTTTGTTGCTTTTAGCAATTAGCACAAATCTTATCTCACCAACTCACATCACATTCTTATCACACGGGCCACAATACTTAACATTATAAAATCTCAAAATCTTTGCATGAAAATTAAATAGAATTATTTACACACGTTGCAATCTTAGAACAAAATACAAATACACACCTGCTATTTTGTTTCATAACATTTATTATTTAAATGCTCAAGTAGTTACTTACCTCTCATCTTCTTCATCTATGCTCGTACTTGTCACTCGTCTCTGCTCCAAATAAAAAAAAAACTCTCTCTCCAATCATGGCCCTTGATTCCACTGACCGGCGTGACTTCGTCGTTAAGATTAACGGCGAAGAGAGCGGAGCCGTCGGTGCTACAGGGTCAAGCAGCAATGCAGACGGAGGCAACTTCTGGAGAGAGTCGAGCTACGACTTTTGGGATGGTGAAAAGGGTAAGAACGATGATCAAGAACTCGACGTCGGCGGCGAGAGTTTCCATTTCAGACAGCAGAGAGAACATCCAGATGCTTTCTCTGATCCTCCGGCGAAGCAGACAGCTTCCGGCGGAGAGATCTCTCTCGATATCGACCCGCCACGTGGCTTACCGGCGATCTCAGAGTCATCTTCTCCGTTCACGGCGAAAGGAAAAGCCGACGCGGTGAGAAGGAGACAGAACAGAATCTCACTCGGTGGGAGCAGCGACGAGGAGAGCCGTCACTACAAGGCCAACAGAGACGAAGCAGAGGTCGTGAAGAAACCGTTACTGAGGAGGAACCAGACGAAGTCAAGACTTATGGATCCTCCAACACCGACGCATCCAGCTATCGACAAAACAGAGATGAGATCCGGTCGGAAAACCGGTTTTCTCGGAAAAAGCCCTAAACCGGGAACTCCATCTCGAACCGGGACGCTGGAGGAAGACGAGGAGGAAGATCCGTTTCTGGACGAGGACTTACCGGACGTGTTCAAAAGAGACAAACTCAGCATTTGGGTTTTGCTCGAATGGATAAGTTTAGTTCTGATAGTCACCAGTTTGGTCTGTAGCTTAACGGTACATAGCTTGCGGCGCAAGACATGGTGGAAGCTGGACCTGTGGAAATGGGAAGTGACGGTTTTGGTGTTGATTTGCGGGAGACTAGTCTCGAGCTGGATAGTGAGGATCCTCGTCTTCTCGGCCGAGAAGAACTTCGTTTTGAGAAAGAGGGTTTTGTATTTCGTCTACGGAGTTAGAAAGTCTGTTCAAAACACCTTGTGGTTAGGGCTCGTGTTGCTTGCGTGGCACTTCTTGTTCGATAAGAAAGTGGAAAGAGAGACCCGGACTACTGCCATTAGGTACGTGACGAGAGTGTTGGTTTGTCTCCTTGTTGCTGTGATCATTTGGTTGATTAAGACACTTCTGGTTAAGGTTCTTGCCTCATCTTTCCACATGAGCACTTACTTTGATCGGATTCAAGAATCATTGTTCACTCAGTACGTGATTGAAACCCTCTCTGGTCCTCCGTTGATGGAGATTCAGAGGATGGAGGAAGAAGAGCAGAAAGTAACGGATGATGTTAAGAGTTTAGAGAAACTGGCTGGAGCTAAGTTGCCTCCAGCTCTAAAAGCGACGGTTAAGAGTTTTATGAAAGCCGGGAAAGGTGCGAGACTGTCTCGGGTTGGTTCTGACAAAGAAGGAGATAGTGAAGGGATAAGGATAGATCAATTGCAGAGGATGAATACAGACAATGTGTCTGCTTGGAACATGACCAAGTTGATGAATATAATACGAAAAGGCGCTCTTTCTACCTTGGATGAACATATGCAGGACACAGTTGAGGAGAGTGAGCATGCTACGCAGATAAGAAGCGAGTGCGAAGCAAAGATTGCAGCTAAGAAGATTTTTCACAATGTCACTGAGCCTGGTTCCAGGTATATATATCTTGAAGTTGATCATTAGTGTGCATAGACAAGTGAAACATTGACGTATCACTTCAATGTTTTAAAAGTTAATATCCATAAACATTTTTTCAAAATGTATAAAACAAAATTTATTTAAATTCTTACTAAATTATCTACAGCTCCAAAATTTTAGTATGGTTTATGCTTAAATCTTGAGTTTCTTTTTATCGGGTTTTAGGTACATACATATGGAAGACTTCTTGCGGTTTCTGTCTGAAGAGGAGTCTGAAAGAGCCATGGCTCTCTTTGAAGGAGCTTCAGAGAGCCTTAGGATCAGCAAGTCTTGCCTCAAGAATTGGGTGGTAAGTTCTAAATTAGATATATATGTCAAGATTCTTTTCATATGCAAAACAGAGTTATCTTGACGTTTTTTTCACAGGTTAAGGCATTTAGAGAACGGAGGGCTCTGGCATTGACCTTAAACGACACAAAGACAGCAGTGAACAGGCTTCACCGCATAATCAATGTGTTGATTAGCATTATAATCATTATCATTTGGCTTCTTATACTAGGAATCGCCACAACCAAGTTCTTGCTAGTCTTAAGCTCTCAGCTACTTCTAGTAGCCTTTATATTCGGAAACTCATGCAAAACCATCTTTGAAGCCATCATTTTCCTTTTCGTTATGCACCCATTTGATGTTGGTGACCGCTGCGAAATTGACGGTGTTCAGGTTTGTTCCCTCCTAATACAATAATCTGCTGGACTTATTAAAATAGTGTGACATGGTTCTAATCTTGTTGTTTCTTTTACCAGTTGGTTGTGGAAGAAATGAACATATTGACAACTGTTTTCTTACGGTACGATAATCAAAAGATCATATACCCGAATAGTGTTCTTGGGACAAAACCTATAGCTAACTACTTCCGAAGTCCTGATATGGGAGATGCGGTTGAATTCTCTGTTCACATAGCAACTCCTCCAGAAAAGATAGCTGCTATTAAACAGAGAATAATCAGGTTAGTTACATTGAGACGCTAAGATCTTGAGGCTATAGACATTTTAGTAAAAAAAAATTATATATATATTTTCTTAACAATTTAGGAGGCTATGTCTATATACTAATTCGTAAAACTTTAAAGTCTCAAGGCCAAACTTTCATTTGTTTTTTTTTCATGCAGTTATATAGACTTCAAGAAGGATCATTGGTATCCGGCACCTATGATTGTGTTCCTAAACATGGATGACTTGAAAAGCGTGAAGATTGCGGTGTGGTTGACACACAGAATGAATTTTCAAGACATGGGAGAGAGGTTTATAAGGAGAAGTCAATTACTAGAGGAAGTTGGGAAAGCTTGTAGAGAGCTTGATATTGAGTATCGTTTATATCCTCAAGGCATTAATATTAAAAGTTTCCCTCCGGTGACTCCGGGTACTTCTGACCGTCTGCCTCCAGCTTGTTTGCATCAACGCGGTGCCTGAACTGTAAAGACTTGTTGAGCAAGGGAAGTAAGGGATAGCAGAATATGATTTTTGTGTACGTATATATATGTATGAGTGGTTTTGTAACAGTTTTCTATTCTCTGGAAGTAGTAATTTGTGATTCAAGAATAAGTATATAGTGATTGTAATGGGGTTCAAGACATTTTTGATATTGTTCTAGGGCCTGATTGGTTCAAACGCAGCGGTTGCGGTTACGGGAGTTTGTGGATGTAGGCGGTTGCGGTTTCTAGCGATTTTAAGAGATTTGTACGACTGATACTGCGGTTAAAAATTGGTGCGTTTGCGGGTGACTTATGACTGGTTAACTACCAAATGCAGTAACAGTCAAATAATAAATTAACAATATTTATATTTAATATAATTATAAAAATATCAGAAATCATAAAATTATAAAAAATATAAAATTTATATTTAGAAAGTTATAATTTTAATTTTTGAAATTTTTTTGAAATTGTTTTTATTATAAAATTTTATAATATTAATTAAAATATATCTATTAAATTTCATAATTTCAATTTTAATTTTTTATTAAATATTTTTACTTTTGTATATATATTGTTTTAAAAAAAATAAAAAAATTTTATCCTTCCACAACCGCCCGTACTTAACCGCAAACGCTAGCTGGAGCCAGTTTTTGAATTTATAAGATTCGGAGCGGTTTGAAGCGGTTTAGAGAAATTTAAGTGATTGTTGCAAACCATCGACAACCGCTACCAACCGCAAAAGCTGCGTTTGCGGGTGGTAGCGGGAAAACTAGTCGCCCCCTATAAATGGAGGATTGGGACCAGAAATGAAGACGCAATTAATCACAAGTAAAAGCTTAAGACTTTAGATGAAACAACTCAATTATGGGTCTGACTGGTTCAAACGCAGCGGTTGCGGTTGCGGTTGCGGGAGTTTGTGGATGCGGGCGGTTGCGGTTTGTAACGGTTTTAAGAGATTTGTACGACTGGTACTGCGGTTAAAAATTAGTGCGTTTGCGGGTGACTTTTGACTGGTTAACTACCAAATGCGGTAACTGTCAAATAATAAATTAACAATATTTACATTTAATATACTTATAAAAATATCAAAAATCATAAAATTATAATAAATATAAAATTTATATTTAGAAAGTTATAATTTTAATTTTTGAAAATTTATTAAAAATGTTTTTATTATAAAATTTTATAATATTAATTAAAATATAATAGATATATTTTAATATTTTCATAATTTCAGTTATTTTTTATTAAATATTTTTACTATTGTATATATATTATTTTAAAAAAAAACGGAAAAAAAATTTACCTTCCCGCAACCGCAAACGCTAGCTGGAGCCAGCTTTTGAATTTATGAGATTCGGAGCGGTTTGAAGCGGTTTAGAGCGATTTGAGTGATTGTTGCAAACGCCGACAACCGCTACCAACCGCAAAAGCTGCGTTTGCGGGTGGTAGCGGGAAAACCAGTCACCCCCTATAAGAGCATCATTAACGATAAGTTTCTCAAACTCAGTATCGACACATTAATATATTAATATCTTAAAGTGATTTAATTAAGTAAGTAAATTTTAAACTTCTCAAACTCAGTATGTCAAACTCAGTATCTACACATTGATAAATTAGCATCGTTTATACTCAATAAAAACACACTTTTGTTTTCAAATCATATATAAAAATATATTGTTAATTTCTTGTTCAATACGGTATAAATCAAACCTAATTCTAATTGCTAAGTGGATTCCGAGATATATCCGCTAACTCTTTTATTTTTTGGTGCAAAATCCGCTAACTTTATCAGTCTAGTTAATCGCCATTAACAACCATATTAACACTAGTTAAACCAAAGCATATATTTTCGAGTCATTTAATTCAAATATCTATGAGAAGGAGGACCATTTAAGCTCGAATTCAAAACACATGTATGAAATTTTGCAGCGGCTCACAGCATGGACACAAATCTGCCGTTAGTACACTCCACCAAGATCTGTGGACTTGTAGTACCACATATTACAAAATAAGGGAGGAATTTAAAAATATCGAAAGTTAGGGTGTGAAAAACCAACATATGGCGGTATAGTTAGGAAGTTCTATAAATACGTAAATATAAATAATCCGGAAACATTAATATTTTGTTACCCGACCTTTCCTTGTTCTATCCACTTCCGGCGAACATAAATAATCTAAACTCTTACCGTAAGAAGCTCTTTTTAAAAACATCACATTGGGTGGTGGAACTAATCTTGTGTAGGATAAGATGAGCACCGGACTGTGGCTGCAGTGTCAAGACTGTGTAAGGAGCATGAACATAGGAAGGAGAAAGCTCAAAGGAGAATCTCTGTAGCATCAAAGCAAGAGCCATCTTTGTCTCCATCAGAGCAAAATTCTGGCCAATGCAGATCCTTGGTCCCCACCCAAAGGGAAAATAAGAAACTTGCCCCTTTGTTGCCTTTGAGACACCGTCTTCGAACCTCTCTGGCTTGAACTCCGCTGCATCTTTACCCCATAGCTGTATGTCGCGATGGACTAGCAGAATAGGTAGATTGATCTGAACGCCTCCTGGTAGTGTCAGGTCGCCTAGCTTCATCTCTTTGTGAATGGCTCGGGTCAGCTGCGCTGCTGGAGGATATAGCCTAAGGACCTCATAAAGAATCATCGTCATCTGTTGAAAGCATTCAGCAAAATCATCATAACACAACAAACGTACTAACATCTTTTCATGGACAATCTCTTAAATAACAATTTTTAAATTTTTGTCACAAAAATAGTATTCGAATAAGAAAATAATCAAAATAATCACTTTTATTTTTAAAATTTTAATATTTATTTTTTATTTTTAAAATTTTGAAACCATATCCTTAAAACCACACCCTAAATTCCAAATGTAGATTAGTAAAATCTAGAATAAAATTATATTTTTACCCTTTAATAAAAGGGTTAATAAAACTTATTTTTATCATTTTCTTCTTTGAAGATAAATTAAAATGGATATCATAGGGAATTTCTTTTTTTTTATTAGGTTGTACTTACAACTTTGAGCTGGTTCAAGCCTTCTGTGTTTGGTTCTTTGTCTCCAAAAACTTGCTCCACTTCTTCCCGTGCGCGAGCTTGCCACTCTTGGTGTTGACTTAACAGAACCATTGTCCAGACCAGAAGCACTGAAGTTGTCTCCTGTCCAGCGAAATAGAACAACTTACACTCCTCCATCACATCTTCAATGCTCATTTCATTTCCTTTAGCTTGCCCTGAATTTGATTCAAGAAGTATACCTAGCAAATCGTCACTTGAAAAGGTCATTTTTGTTTATTGACCTTTTCGTTGTCAAATCTCACATTGGTAGTTGGAGACATATTTAAGAAACACACAATAGTTCAGAAACGTCCTTCCTATTTCAGAAACACACAATAGTTCAGACCTTTTCTTGATCATGTACTCTACAACAAAGAGGCCAACTATACAACATTTAACATATATACCCTGATTCTTGAGCATTTCGAATGGAAAAGGCATGACACGTGGTGAGATATCATCCGTTAGTTTGATGGGTTTGGATCTTGCATCCATCGTCATACTAAAGTTTCTCTTTAAATCGCCGATGAGAGGCGTGTACGGAGTACCGGAGAGACCTTGTCTTCTCAAGTAACTCTCAAGCATCTTTGGTCTAAACCAAACCAACTTTAATGTTCTCCATGTCCACGACGACACAAGAACTATAGCTACTGAAACTGTTACTAACGCAACTGATATCTCCATTTTCACTCTCAGAGAGATGGACAGTTTTCTAATATTCTTGAATTTTTAAAGATTGAGCAATGTTGGCGGATAATATCCCATGTTGTCTTTTAGACTTTTAGTACCATTTATTATGTGACTAGGTCGCATGCCACGTGGCGCAAGAAGCGAACTTCAATTTGTGTGGAGCTATATTGATAGGCATGTAACGTACGTCAATTACTTTACGTTTCTTTGCAGATAATAAATTGTATTTATCTGTGTATTTAACTGTTTCGGATGATGATAAAATGATTCGGAATGAATCATGTTTACAATGTACTCTGAAAATCAAGGTTGCATGGTCTCTTAGCGTTAGTTCAGTGTTCATAGTTATATTCTTGTTATATTCTCTTATTCAAGTTTTATAGTTTTTGCATAAATATTGTTTCATTGATGAATTAATTTAACAATTTATCAAAAAATCAATATTGTTCAAACTTCTTATTGTTTTTGTAAAACTTTTTAAAGTAGCTAATAACTAAACCAATGTACGAATCGGATTTAGAGTTTTGCACGTACGTTTGTATTGTGTATTTGTTTAGTTCTGTTAGAATCATAGCTCAAAGGGTTTTCATCCATGAGACGCTTGTTCTGGCATGAATACATAAACAATATTTTTGAGTTTTATTATGATCTGAACTTCCCTTTCATCACTCCAAAAGGGGTTTATCCGTTAAAGAATTATAGTTTGTGTAGGATAAGATGAGCACCGAACTGTGGGTGCAGTGTGAGGACTGTGTAAGGAGCATGAACATAGGAAGGAGAAAGCTCAAAGGAGAATCTCTGTAGAATCAAAGCCAGAGCCATCTTTGTCTCCATCAGAGCAAAATTTTGGCCAATGCAGATCCTTGGTCCCCACGCAAAGGGAAAGAAAGAGACTTGGCCATTTGTTGCCTTTGAGACACCGTCTTTGAACCTCCCGGGCTTGAACTCCCCTGCATCGTTGCCCCATAGTTGTGTATCACGATGGACTAGCAGAATAGGAAGATTGATCTGAACGCCTCCGGGCAGTGTCAGGTCGCCTAGCTTTATCTCTTTGTGAATGGCTCGGGTCAGCTGTGCTGCTGGAGGATATAGCCTAAGGACCTCATATAGTATCATTGTCATCTGTTGGAAGAATTCAGTAAAATCATCATAACACAACAAACGTACTGAAGTCACTTGCAAATTTTTTTAATTTAGTTTTACTAACCACTTTGAGCTGGTTCAAGCCTTCCGTATCTGGTTCTTTATCGCCAAAAACTTGCTTCACTTCTTCTCGTGCGCGAACTTGCCAGTCTTGGTGTTGGCTTAACATAACCATTGTCCAGACCAGAAGCACTGAAGTTGTCTCTTGTCCAGCAAAATAGAACAACTTGCACTCTTCCATTACATCCTCAGTGCTCATTTCATTTCCTTTAGCTTGCCCTGAATTTGATTCAAGAAGTATACCTAGCAAATCATCGCTTGGTGCGTCTCCAGCTTCTCTAGCCTTTAACCTTTTGTTGATGATCCCTTTCAGTATAACATGGATTTCTCCGCATGCTGCTTTCATCCTTCTATTATCCTTTGTTGGGAGATAACTACACAAAACAAAACAAAAATTGACACAACATGATTCCCATCTCCAAATATAATAGATGCAGACACGTTGAGGTTGTTTTTTCTATTACAGATATCCAGGGATGAAAGATTTCAGAAATTTAAGTATGATGAGCTGTGCTAGTTCCCCTTGGAGCTCAAATATCCTCTGTCCTTCTTTGTAGCTGCTGCCAAAAGCAGTGCGAGAGATCACATCAGCGGTCATGCTCACAAGCCCTGGCCAAACGTCCACCTCACATGAGGACCCTTTATCTGTGACTAACTTGTCCCATTTGGCAACAACCTCGCTGCAGCTTTGGTGGAACGCAGGTACCATATTCTACACACATAAGTAGAAGGAACAAGTTGGACAGAGCCAAATGAACATAACACACATACTTAAAGGACTATAAAGCTCATTCTAGGTTATGGTTTAAGAAGCTTAAACCTTGATCTTCTCAAGGTGGAATGCCGGGTTGATGATTCTCCGGTGTTTAGCCCATTTCTTACCATCATAAGTAGCGAGTCCCTTGGCTATCACATCTCCTAAAGGGAACGTATGTGGCTTCTGAAAATCGTAAATTTTGTTGAACACTTCCTTAATGTGCTCAGGATCCATTATAGTGATTGTTGGTGTAGTTCCAAGCCATGTAAAGAAAGTCCTTCCTGTTTCAGCAACATACACCACTTTTACATTGTTCAATAACCTTATCTAATTGAAATAACTCAAAGTTTTATATCTCGGAAATACATGAGCCGCTCATACATGCTTACTTAAGTAAGTATGAAACTGTTTATAAGAATTGCCACAACATTTATATATTGTCAAGTCACCTTTTACATAGACCATGTGGGACATTTAATATAGACCTTTTCTTGATCAGATACTCTACAGCAAAGAGGCCAACAATACAAAATTTAACATACCATGATTCTTGAGCATTTCGAAGGGAAAAGGAACGACACGTGGTGAGATGTCATCCGTTAGTTTGATGGGTTTGGATTTTGCCTCCATCATCATACTAAAATTCCTTTTCAAATCGCCGACGAGAGGCGTGTAAGGAGTACCAGAGAGACCTTGTCTTCTCAGGTAACTCTCAAGCATCTTTGGTCTATACCATACCAACTTTAAAGTTCTCCATGTCCACCACGACACAACAAGTATAGCTACTGAAATTGTTACTGAAGCAACTACGTCCATTTTCACTCCCAGAGAGATGGAGAGTTTTCTAATATTCTTGAAATTTTATAGATTGAGAATGTTGGCGAATAATATCGCATGAGTCTTTTAGTACCATACATTTTGTGATTAGGTTACATGCCACGTGGCAAAATAAGCGAACTTCAATTTGTGTGGAGCGATATTGATAGGTATGTATCCTATCGTACGTCAACTATTTTACGTTTCTTTTTTTTTTTTTTTGACTAATTATTTTTTACGTTTCTTTGTAGATAATGAATTGTATTTATCTGTGTAAGATGCATATTCAAGTCTAACTAGATGTCTCGGATGATTGATAAACGATTCGGAATGAATCATGTCTACAATGTACTCCGAAAATCATTTATCAAGAAAAAAAATGTATTCTGAATGTCAAGGTTGCATGGTCTCTTACAGCGTTAGTTCAGTGTTCATAAAGAATTATTTTCTCTTATTCAAATTTTATAGTTTTTGTACATAAAAATTGTTTCATTGATAAATTATTTTAACAATTTATCAAAAAATCAATAGAGTTATTTTATCATGACGGCCATGTGAAGAATGTCACATATGGGACAAGTAAGATGTCTACCAAACTTAATAAAAGACTCTTTCGTTCTGAACAATCTTTCGTTCTGTTTTCATTATTATGTACCATCAATGATAACAAGTCTTCTACATGAAGACTATGTAAACACAATATTATGATCAATAAAGTATGATCTTATATAAAAAAAAGAGTTATTTTTTTGGCATGCATATATCCTGCACAACAAGTTTATCAAAATTGTTGTTAATTAAGAAAATAAAAAGCCAGTTTTTTTTTTAAGAATCCCATTAATATCTGAAATGGGCTGAACTTATGGTACTATTACAAAATCATTGTTTTGGAGTATGATGGTCTTGACTAATTTCTTCTGTGAAATCTTATTTCTCTTGCATATATAACAAGCTCTTTTTATAAATATCTCATGGGGTGGTGGAATTATATCTTGTTAAGGATAAGATGAGCACCGAATTGTGGGTGCATGGTGATGACTGTGTAAGGAGCATGAACATAGGAAGGAGAAAGCTCAAAGGAGAATTTCTTTAGAATCAAAGCCAGAGCCATCTTTATCTCCATCAGAGCAAAATTCTGGCCAATGCAGATCCTTGGCCCCCACGCAAAGGGAAAGAAAGAGACTTGTCCCTTTGTTGCTTTTGAGACACCGTCTTTGAACCTCTCTGGCTTGAACTCGGCTGCATCGTTGCCCCATAGCTGTGTGTCGCGATGGACTAGCAGAATAGGTAGATTGATCTGAACGCCTCCTGGTAGTGTCAAGTCGCCTAGCTTCATCTCTTTGTGAATGGCTCGGGTCAGCTGCACTGCTGGAGGATATAGCCTCAGGACCTCATAAAGAATCATCGTCATCTGTTGAAAGCATTCAGAAAAATCATCATAACACAACAAACGTACTGAAGTCACTTGAAATTTTTTTTACTTACAACTTTAAGCTGGTTCAAGCCTTCTGTAGCGGGTTCTTTATCGCCGAAAACTTGCTTCACTTCTTCCCGTGCGCGAGCTTGCCAGTCTTGGTGTTGGCTTAACATAATCATTATCCAGACCAGAAGTACTGAAGTTGTCTCTTGTCCGGCGAAATAGAACAACTTACACTCCTCCATTACATCTTCAATGCTCATTTCATTTCCTTTAGCTTGCCCTGAATTTGATTCAAGAAGTATACCTAGCAAATCGTCGCTTGGTGCTTCTCCAGCTTCTCTAGCCCTTAACCTTTTGTTAATGATCCCTCTCAGTATAACTTGGATTTCTCTGGATCCTGCTTTAATCCTTCTATTGTCCTTTGTTGGAAGATAACTACGCAAAAAAAAAGAAAGAGAGTTTTTGACACATAACTCCCATCTCCAATGTATAAAGCAGATAAGTTGAGTTTATTTTTATTACATATATCCAGGGATGTATGATTTCACGAAAGTTTGTATAATGAGTTGTGCTAGTTCCGCTTGGAGCTCGAAAATCCTCTGCCCTTCTTTGTAGCTGCTACCAAAAGCAGTACGAGAGATCACATCAGCATTCATGTTCACAATCCCTGGCCACACGTCCACCTCACATGAGGACCCTTTATCCGTGACTAACTTTTCCCATTTGCCAATGACCTCGCTGCAGCTTTGGTGAAACGCAGGTACCATATTCTACACGTAAAATCAAAAGTCACAAGTTAACCAAATGAACATAACACACATACATAAAGCACTCTGAAGTTGATTCTAGGTTAAGCTTTAAGAAGTCTAAACCTTGATCTTCTCAAGGTGGAATGCCGGGTTGATGATCCTCCGGTGTTTAGCCCATTTCTCACCATCATAACTAGTGAGTCCCTTGGCTATCACGCTGTCCAAAGGGGCCGTATGTGGCTTCTGGAAATCATAAACTTTGTTGAACACTTCCTTGATTTGCTCAGGATCCATTATAGTGATTGTTGGTGTAGTTCCAAGCCATGTAAAGAAAGTCCTTCCTGTTTCAGCAACATCACGGATACAAAGGATGAGACTACTAGTAATGAGTCTAACTCACATCCAAAATAGAGTGGACGATTGTCACATCATTTATATATATGGCAGAAGACCATGGTCTAATAGAAAAAACTCTAGTCCATTATCTCGAAAATACCAATGAGATGTTCAACATATACATGCTACATAAAGTATGAAAATGTTTGGTTGGAAATCATCAAACCATAAACTCTAATACCATGTTAGTATTGCCTAACTCACACCTCACACCGAAAAGCTACTCAAGAGTGAATATTACTCATATATTGCCCAGTAACCTTTTACCCAATTGATGTGAGACATTTAATAGAGATCTGTTCTTGATCAGGTACTCTACAACAAAGAGGCCAACTATACAAGATTTAACATACCGTGACTCTTGAGCATTTCGAAGGGAAAAGGCACGACACGTGGCGAGATATCATCCGTTAGTTTGATGGGTTTGGATCTTGCATCCATCATCATACTAGAATTTCTCTTTAAATCACCGACGAGAGGCGTGTAAGGAGTACCGGAGAGACCTTGTCGTCTCAAGTAACTCTCAAGCATCTTTGGTCTAAACCATACCAACTTTAAAGTTCTCCATGTCCACCACGACACAACAACTATAGCTACTGAAACTGTTACTAACGCAACTGATATCTCCATTTTCTCTAGCTCCAAGGGAAAGGAGAGATTGTGAATTTTATAAGATTATTTTCACTTCTATATTTACTTTTATATGCTAAAATAAAGAAACTTTAATATAAAAGTGGATTTGCTCTAATTTATGTCTGTATAACAGAATTCCTCTACTTTTAAGACAAAATATAAAAAAAATACAATTTTCATCCCTATATATAGAGTTAAAAATAAGATTGTTATACATTTTTATGTATAAATAGAGAAACTCTACTATATTGACATAAATTAGAGCAAAACCATCTCTGGATGCTGCTTTCATCCTTCTTTTATTGTTGGGAGATAACTACATAACAAAAAGTACAAACAAAAGAGAATCATCAACCCTCGTTCCACCTTGAGAAGATCAAGGTATATCATTGTTTATTATTTAATTTAATATTCAACAGTGCTATACATTTATATATAAAATATTATAAATTATTTATCATGTATATAAATCAAATTAAATTAATATAATTTATACTATTTTTAATAATAATTACAAAAGCGCCAAGACTTTGAGTTTTATTATGATCTGGACTTATTTCATCAGTATATTACAAGTTTCTTTGACAACAACAGAATCAAAGGGTTTATCCGTTACAGAAACTATATTTTGTGTAGGATAAGATGAGCACCGAACTGTGGGTGCAATGTGATGACTATGTAAGGCGCATGAGCATAGGAAGGAGACAGCTCAAAGGAGAATCTCTGTAGAATCAGAGACAAAGCCATCTTTGCCTCCAAAAGACCAAAATTCTGGCCAATGCAGATCCTTGGTCCCCACGCAAAGGGGAAAAATGATACTTGGCCCTTTGTTGCCTTTGAGACACCCTCTTTGAACCTCTCGGGCTTGAACTCGGCTGCATCGCTGCCCCATAGCTGTGTGTCACGATGGACTAATAGAGTAGGTAGACTGATCTGAACGCCTCCTGGCAGTGTAAGGTCGCCTAGCTTCATCTCTTTGTGAATGGCTCGGGTCATCTGCGTTAGTGGAGGATATAGCCTAAGGACCTCATATAGTATCATGGTCATCTGTTGAAAGCATTCAGCAAAATCATCATAACACAACAAACGTACTGAAGTCACTTGGAAATTATTTTAATTTAGTTTTACTTACAACTTTGCGCTGGTTCAAGCCTTCCGTATCTGGTTCTTTATCACCAAAAACTTGCTTCACTTCTTCTCGTGCGCGAGCTTGCCAGTCTTGGTGTTGGCTTAACATAACCATTGTCCAGACCAGAAGAACTGACGTTGTCTCTTGTCCGGCGAAATAGAACAACTTACACTCCTCCATCACATCTTCAATGCTCATTTCATTTCCTTTAGCTTGCCCTGAATTTGATTCAAGAAGTATACCTAGCAAATCATCGCTTGGTGCGTCTCCAGCTTCTCTAGCCTTTAACCTTTTGTTGATGATCCCTTTCAGTATAACATGGATTTCTCCGCATGCTGCTTTCATCCTTCTATTATCCTTTGTTGGGAGATAACTACAAAAAAACAAAAAAAAATTGACCCAACCATCTCCAAATATATATAATAGATGCAGACACGTTGAGGTTGATTGACCAAAGCAGGTACCATGTTCTATACATATAAGCACAAATTAGACGGAGTCAAAATGAACAGTAGACTTCCAACTTAAAACCAAGTGGTGATAAGTCGATTGACCAAAGTTTTTTATATATTACTTAGTCCATTCTTAAATTTCCGATGTGTGATCTTTTTTTACATAACTAGGGAGTCAAGAAGCCTAAACCTTTATCTTCTCAAGGTGGAAAGCCGGGTTGATGATTCTTTGGTGTTTTGCCCATTTGTTACCATCATACGCAACGAGTCCACTGGCTATCACATTAGCCAAAGGAAATGTATGTGGCTTCTGGAAATCATAAACATTGTTAAACACTTCCTTGATTTTCTCAGGATCCATTATATTGATGGTTGGTGTAGTTCCAAGCCATGTAAAGAAAGTCCTTCCTGTTTTAGCAACATCAAGGATACAGAATTAAGTTGAAACGTTTTCTTCATCAGCAACAAAGAGACCAACCAGAAAACATACCGTGCGTATTGAGCATTTTCACCGGATAAGGCAAAACACGTGTTGAGACATCATCCGTTAGTTTGATGGGTTTGGATCTTGCCTCCATTGTCATACTGAAATTCTTCTTCAAATCCCCGATGAGCGGTGTGTAAGGAGTACCGGAGAGACCTTGTCTTCTCAAGTAACCCTCAAGCATCTTTGGTTTAAACCAAATCCACATTAAAGTTCTCCATGTCCACCAACATACAAGAACTATAGCTACTGAAACTATTACTAACGCAACTGATATCTCCATTTTCTCTCCCAGTGAAAGAAGAGACTGATAATTTTTCTAATATTCTTGAGATTTTAAAGATTGAAAATGTAAGATAACATAAAATAATTTGTTAAGAACTTTGCTTTACTTTGAACTTCACATCCACATGCTACGTATGCACAAGGCAAAGATTTCGATAATCTTTTTTGGTCGAAGATAGAGATAGAGATAACCTATTTGGCCATATCTTGGGTGAGACATGAAAGTCAATTTTTTTTTTTTTATAACTCTGGTATCTGGGCAGCCACATTCCCAACTATCACCCCGAAAGGAGTCCAGCGCCCCAACGAAAGGGATGTTAAATCCGTTGTAGCCAAGACTCGAATCCGGGTGGCGGACAGTACAGCTGTATCTCCTTTACCACCAAGCTACAAGCGCTTGGTTAATTATTTTGCGTTTTTTTTGTCAACTATTCATTGCTTTTTACTTCTCATTGCCCCTTATATGTACTGAACTAGTAAACTATATGAACAGATTTACATCTGCTTCAAATAACCTCTCCACTGATTTAATTTTCTAAGTATCCCATTATATTAAAGAAAATATGTTTCAATCGTTTGAATGAAATATATTTACGATTAATTAGATTTTGACATGTATTATTGTTAATTTACATTATGATATATATGAAAATATAATAATGTACACAATTTAATTTATTAATTATTTAGATCTTGAAAATATAAACTAACAAAACTAATTGCTTATGAAAAAGAAACTATATAATAAAAGAAATTCAGGCAAAAGAAAAAAAAATGATATAATAAAAAATAAACCTTCAAAATCTATATAAATTTATATTGTATGAATCAGAAAAGAATAATATTTATATGCACTTTCTTTGATTACATAATATTAACTTTGCAATAGTTAATGGGACAAGTTAGATGTCCATGAAACTCAATAAAATACAGTTAGGACAACTTTCAGTTCGATTTACAAAAATGAATATATGGTTATCGGTGACTGTCCAACACAAGTGTTTTTAAAAAAAAAGTGTTTAAAAAAAAGGTTATTGGTGACTATTTATAGGTGTACACATCCCGAATAATAAATTTATTTAAACTTATAAGTATTACACTAAAAAGATGGAGTCGTTATCAAGGAAGCATTCAGAAACATGGTTTTATGAATGTGATCTTGATTAGTTTCTCTACGCTGTCTTGTTTGCTCGTGTATAACAAGTTTATGTAATATTATCACAAGATCATAGCTTGTTTAGGATAAGATGAGCACCAAACTGTGGATGAATAGTGATGACTGTGTAAGGTGCATGCACATAAGAAGGAGAAAGTTCGAAGGAGAATCTCTGTACAATCAAAGCCAGAGCCATCTTTGCCTCCAAGAGAGCAAAATTCTGACCGATGCAAATCCTCGGTCCCCATCCAAAAGGCAAGAAGCAAACCTGGTTGTTTGTTGCCTTTGAGACCCCATCTTTGAACCTCTCGGGCTTGAACTCTGCTGCATCATCGCCCCAAAGCTTAGTGTCACGATGGATAAGCAGAACAGGTATATTGACTTGAACACCGGCTGGTATTGCCATATCGCCTAGTTTGATCTCTTTGTGGATCGCTCGGTTCATCTGGATGACTGGAGGGTAAAGCCTAAGGACCTCATAAAGAAGCATCGTCATCTGTAGGACTCGTTCAACAAAATCATCAAAATGCTATAAAATTAGAGTAGTTTGCACATATAACATTTTCAAACTTCTTAGTGTTTTTAGCATTTTTTCAGGTGGCTCATAAGTAACTAAATAAAATGTAAGAATCTGATGTAGAGGAAACTATAATAATGAAAAGACCTACTTTAGTCTTGAAATCCAATAAAAGAAAACATCAACTTGAAAAAAAAAATTGTTTTGTTTGTTTGGTTTAATACTTACAACTTTGAGTTGCTTAATGCCTTCAAGATCGGGGTCTCTATCACCAAAAACTTGCATCACTTCCTCTCGCACGCAAGCTTGCCAGTCTTGGTGTTGGCTTAACAAAACCATGGTCCAAGTCAAAAGCACTGAAGTGGTCTCTTGTCCCGCAAAATAAAACAACTTGCAATCTTCAATAATTTCTTCGGTGGTCAGTCCATTTCCTTTAGTTTCACCTGAATTTGATACAAGAAGTAGATCCAACAAATCGTCACTTGGGGTTTCTCCAGCTTTTCTAGCCTCGTCTCTTTTGCTAATGATCCCTTTTAGTATAACTTGGATTTCTCTAACTATTGTCTTTATCCTTGTAGCATTCCTTGTTGGGATATGCCTACGCCAAGAAAAAAATGAAATGTGAAATTCAATTCTGCATTGACAAAAGTTTGAGTTAGTATATACAAGCCATGAAACATTATCCTCATTTTCTATTGATTTTGAATAAACATTTGTCAATTTATTAGGAATTTCTTGTTAAACAATTACTAATCAAGATAATGGAAGCCACAACCTATGGCAAAAAAATGAAGGAAAAGCTTAATAAATGAAAACCAAAATTCACAATACAAGCAATGAATTAAAAAACTCCCTCAAAAACTCCCTCAAAAGTGAGATTTCCAAGATTGATTTAGTTTAATAGGAATTTAATATTGAAAATAAATAACTATTAATAAAGATAATGAAAGCCACAACCTATGGCAAATAGAGCATTGAAATTCATATAAACATAAGAAGATTGTATATTGTGTTAGAAAACAAATCAGTCATGCTAGTATTAGACCAAAACAAGTCAAGTTTCTTACCGATATCCAGGGATGTAATTCTTTCCAAGAGCTTGCATGATGAGCTTTGCTAGTTCCTCTTGTAGTATGAATATCCTCTGTCCTTCTTTATAGCTGCTACCGAAAGCGGTACGAGAAATCACATCCCCGGTTAGATTCACAATCCATGGCCAAACATCAACCTCACAAGAGGACCCTTTATCTGAAACTAACTTTTCCCACTCGCACACAACCTCGCGGCAACATTGATGAAACGTAGGGACCATATTCTATATATACAGGCACATAATTTAGAATATGATCAACTCATTAGTCAAAAGAAATTTAACTTGGATCTGACATATTAGAAAAGAGAATCTAGCAACCTTGATCTTCTCAAAGTGGAATGCCGGGTTGATGATCCTCCGGTGTTTAGCCCATTTATCTCCATCAGCATTAGCGAGTCCATCAGTTATCAACGCAAGCAAAGGAAACGTGTGAGTCTTGGGGAAATCATAAACTTTGTTATACACTTCTTTGATCAGTTGTGGATTCATTATTGTGATGGATGGTACGGGTCCTAACCATGTGAAAAAGGTATTTCCTGTTGCAGCCACATACATATATCAGGACAATGTTACTTATAAAATAAAAAAATCTATAATCCAAACCAAGAAAAACATATCTACCGTAAGTATTGAGCATTTGAAAGGAGTAAGGCATGACAAGTGAAATGAGATCATCCGTTGGTTTCATTGGTCTCGATCTTGCTTCCTTCAACATGCTAAAAGTTCTTCTCACATCTCCGACAAGAGGCGTGTAACGAGTGCCGACAAGACCTTGTTTTCTCAGGTAACTCTCTAGCATCTTAGGCTTAACCCAAACCCACTCCACAATTTTCCATATCCACCACAATACAACAACCATAGCCAATGATGTAAGTAATGTCTCCATTTTCTAATGTTATTGGTGTATTAAGAGTTTGATAATGCTGATGAAGAAATGCAGGTGGTCACATGTCTTTAATATTTATAGAATTTGTGTGTTCGGACAAGTATTTTTCTTGTAACCGTCGAAGTTTTTGCCTTTACTTGGAACTTCACGACCTCTGGCCACATCTGTCTTCCATGCCTTAAGTCTTTTTTTTTTTTACAATATAACTTCTTGCCATAATTGTTATTTCATTTGTTTCACAAAAATATATTTTTTTACTTGATCACACATATTAAGAACACATTAATTTTGTATAAATAATACATTTTTCTATGATTATTAGTTTTAAATAAAGTTAAACTGATAGTGTTTTAATAAGTTCATTTTTTAAATAACATTTTTATCATTAAATAATAAAAATTATAGAAAACAAAAAAAACTATCTTTGTGAAACAAGTATTTTCCAAAAATATTTATCTTTGTGGAAGATGAGTAGTATACTCCCTCTGCTTCAAAATACTACAGGTTTTAAGATTTTCACACTTATTAATAAAACATAATACTCCCTCTGTTCCTAAATAATCTATGTTTTAGAATTTTCACACTTATTAAGAAAACACTTAAAATTTTGATAATAAATGTATGATTTTCTGTGTTTAGCCATTTCCTATAATTTTTAACCAATCAAAATTCAGTAAACACAATTAATGTTTTTGAAGTTTACAGTTTGCCATTATTACATACATTGAAAATATAAAATATGGATCTTTTAGAAACAAAATATTTTTCTAAAACATGGATCATTTAGGAACGGAGGGAGTAGAACATAGTTATTAATGCATAGTTTTTTATAATTTTATATTTCCTATATTTCTAAACCAAAAAAACTTTAAGAAATGAAATTAATGTTTTTGAAGTTTACAATTTTTTATTATTAATTAACAAAAATGCATTGGAAATATAAAAAATACATATTTTTGAAACAGTTTTTTTTTCTAGAATATGTATACTTTTGAAATGGATGGAGTATATATTATTATTAACTAGGGGTATTCCGGCGCTACGCGCCGGGTTTCGACGTTATTTTCTCTTTTGAATTCAATTAGTTTCATTTTTCATCTGTTAGTTGTTATCCAGTCGAGTTAGAATTAGTAGTTCTTGCTAATTAAGAATTGAGAGTCGTGACTAATAATGGATTTTATGAGTACATGTTAGTGAAAATGCAAAAACAAAAATTAACTTATGGGGGAAATGTATTTTTTTGGTTTACGTATGTATAAAGAATTTTATTTATTTTTTGAATTTTATGGGTTTATCCTAAACGGAAAGTTGATGGCAGGAGGTACATGACGGAGTAATAATTAATTTCAAAAGTAAAGCAAACAATAAATTAAAGATTTTTAAATATTCATGATAGAAAAAATGTAAAATCAGCTTTGTCTTTAAAAATCAAAGTAACCAATGACATTTTTTTTATTTATGAACAATGTAATCGACAAATTTCTCAACTCTTATGAAGTAGTAACAATTCTTGCATAGATGATTTATGTTTTGGAGGTCGCAACTTTTTGGGGGTTCGAGTCTAGCCATATTTTTTAGATATACGCCCTCCAGCTGAATAGGAAGAGACTGAGTGTTTTTTTTTAATTTTTCTCCAGCAACGATCGGATGTAGGTAGTGTGCGTTTCCAGTCTAGGGTATCTAGGAACTTTTTTTTCTTCTTGATTTTTCATGTGCACAAAAGTAATAAACCACAAAGATAATTTGCATTTGCAGAATTGCGTAGGTGATTGAGTGCCTCGTCTGATCTTTAATACCAAAACGACAAAAAATGCTATTGTTCTCCGAACGAAAAAGTAAGGAAACTCAGTTACTATTGTTTGGTTCAATTTAATGATGATAGACTTACATTTATTTTAGAGTGACCAGTAGTTAGTCAACTGTTTTTTGGCATTATTAATCTTTCTATTCATTTGACAACCATATCTACCGGCTTAAATGTAAGAATGTTACAAAGAGACCATAAAACTTACTGGCCCAAATATTTAAGGATGTTCTTCTTCTATTGAGGAAAATGTAATATGATATAGGAATATAAAATGTAATATGATATAGGATTAGTGATGTGCAAGTGCAATGAGTATGCCAGAAAGTATGTTAAGAAAAACATGATATTAGCTTTTTATAAATAGCCTTTCGTTAAGTGTGAGTAGCTCGATCGGTATATGTTCTCAAAATTTGATCATCTTCTCGTAATGAAAATCATGTCTCAACCTTTCCGTCACTCTTCAAAGTTGAAAACTATGTCTTTATTAACTGATCTTGATTCAAATTACATGAAAGAAAAACATAGTAGACACAATAGTGGACCTTACTGGATCTAAACCAAACTTGGAACATTGGAGCACATAAGTGGGTAGTAGTAACAGCCTTCCCTTAGCTCCACTTATTCTTGTAGCATCCTTCCTCTCCAATTATGCAAGCTGCGTTGCTTACGCTCTCTTTTATACTATGTGTTTTCCTTTTCTATCTCTAAAAGTGAAAGCATCATTATTCATTAAAATATATATATGTTTGCATATCTTAAAGTAAAAGTATCATTACCATATTCTTCTGCCACTTTTTCTATCATTTGTTAGAGCTATTATTGCTCGTACAGAACAATCAGTCTCACATCTCGTTCTTAATTTCTGATTTGTACTCATAAATTTCTGATTTGTTTTTTCGTAGCTTGACTTCCCAGTTTTTAACACATCCCTATAATTTATCGCTATGTCCGGTTTGTTTCCCGAGTTGGACACCCTTCGTTTTCCAATTATGTTTTAATTTTTCGCTGGTTTCCTCAATGTATTGTCACTGACAATTTGTCAGTTTCTATTATCTTGGGTTTAATGATTATTAATGAAAACAAAAACTGGCAGAGTTAATGTTTAAAATTTTTGGTGAGTTACGTTGATGAAATGTTAAAAACAATATCGCTAATTGACACTCTTAACTTCTATTTTATGAATTTTTCTTATATGTTATTGAAAATTATGCAATTATAATTACCCAAACCTTGCAAGTATAAACCACCCTCTCAAACAGACAGTAATAATCTTACGATAGTTTAACTTTTATCTATACATTTATTAATGAATTTTAAATGAATAAGTTAAAAATAAAAGCAATAAATATAAAACGTAAGAGATAACATGAAAAACTCTTTCAAGTGAGCTTCAGAGGGGCATGTATACGTCTCAGGTTAAGCTTTGGACATATTTATGTTTTTTATATCCATGTTTTATGCATTAATAAAACATAATGTAACATTTTCTTTGTAAATACTAATAAGATTAATGTATTAGATTGTCAAGAAAATAATATAATAACACTTCCAAAGATTTGAAAAAATATTTCTTAAGAAAATACATACATCTGTTTGGTAGGACTTGGGGAATGTACCAAAGGTAGCAACTCAGTGTTGTGATTAACTTTATAACTGAATGTTAAAGCTAGGAATGTGACTTCAGATTCCTTAGGTTCACCTGCCAAAAAAAAAAACAATCGGTGACTTTGAGATATGAAAGAAAAATGGAGCTCCGGTGAGGATGATGTCTGGTTCAACATTATATCAATCTCTTCTATGGGCTCATACAGTTTTGATTGATTTTTGGAGGCCATGTTCTGCAGAACTCAACCAATAACGATCATTGGAGGCAGATAAATGAAACTATATATCAGCAGGGAAAGTTATAAGTACCTTTCCAGTCAAGAGTTTACTGGGAAATTCAACAGAGTTTTCAAGCAGTAAGACTTTCTTTCTTTAGTAGCTTCTTCGGCTCCATAGAATAAGAGTGTCTCTCATTCACGGCATCCTAGAAAAAAAGTTTATAAATCCTTTTATAATGAGTTTGTCACTACAACTAAGCATCTGAGACATACTTGAATTCTGACATGTTGATCATTGAGTGCTGCTTTAAGCACACGAATTGCAGTAGGGCTGTTCAAACCAACATAATTATACATTAGAAACTTAAGGAAAAAAAATATGGAAGAACCTGAAAGTTAAAGTACGGTAATTGTTTATATGGCTACCAAATCAATGTAAAACACATTATCAAGGGACTCAAGGAAAAGAACACAAATCAAAAATATTGACAATCTACTTCTTGGAACGCAGGGAACCTTCCGCAAATTTGGGGTTAACGACTGTAGAAGCTTATCACATAGATACATACCTTTTCATCAAGAAGCATCATGTCCGCGACCATGAGCTCACCCTCTTTTCACATCAAGCGCCTCAAGAAACATAGAAGACATGTAACAACCGTCTGGTTACATGCATGTTTCTTAAATTCATCAATAGAAATCTTTTGTTTTATAGCATATGTATTTAAAGCCCACTGAAACGTAAATGGTTGATCTAATACGTCAGAAGAATACAAACGGTAGCCGCTGCCGGAGGCGTCGAGATCCGAGGAGATACGGAGGTGGACCAGCACTATTGGGTCTTATGAATTAAACATGATTCAATGCACTTGGCCCAATACACAAAACACAGTGAAAACAATAAACTTGCCGATAGTTTTTTTTAAGAAGTGGACAGGTGGCACAAAATGCCCTATGCATAGAGATGAT
This sequence comes from Brassica rapa, assembly GCF_000309985.2. NCBI lineage: Eukaryota > Viridiplantae > Streptophyta > Magnoliopsida > Brassicales > Brassicaceae > Brassica > Brassica rapa. The sequence goes on along the minus strand of NC_024797.2, from coordinate 18,055,586 downwards.
GTGGCAGTAGGAGGTGAGAGAAAACTCCCCTTTATATATATAGATATAGATAGATAGATTATACTTGAAACACGAAACTAAATATTTATTACTTAGTTAATGCACTTTCTCTCTACATATCTAAAGAGATTAAAGGAAATGTAAGAAAACTATTAAAAATCATTTTCCAACATTAATGCATTAAAAACATGATCTTTTCAATTAATGCATTACTAGTAATAAGGCTGAAATTGAAATATTGTCTACAAATTTGCATTAAAAATGTAAAGTAACACTTTTGTAAAACAAAATTATAATGTTAAAACGACACTCTTTAATTTATAAGACGGAAGGAATACCGTTCAGTCAAATTCATCTATAAACTATCTATTTGGTCAATAATTTATTTTGTGGTCAAGATTTTCTTGTAAACAGGTAACACATTTCCTGAATATATACTAATTTGATAAAAGTAATATTAGAACAAGAAAATATAGTAAGAACAAAAAAATATACCAAGATTTCTTGTAAACTGTTTACAAAAAACTGTTGACCACATAATAATTGTTTGACCAAATAAATATCTGAAGTACAAGATATACACCAAATAAATAACTGAAGCATGTAATCCTACTATATAAAAGGGACTAAATCCCTTCTTTCTAAGCTCTGCCACATGGACAAAATATTGTGAACCAATCAAGATGACAGGTCATCCGGACTAGGCTTGAGTTAAAAAAAAAACTATTTTCGGAGCCCATTCGACCCATCTCGAAGTCCATTCCCGAGCCACTCTCTCATAAGCATAATCCCGTGTTCTAAACATCCCATGTTAAATTTTTTAAAACACTCATATCTTAGAAATAATTTAGAAAATATCTTTATATAAATGTTTTTTCTTGAATAATATTTAATTATAATTTTTTGAATCCTTTTAACTTTTATAATAAAAATATTGTTTTCACATAGAAACAAAATATATAAGAATTATCTTATTTTTAAAATTTTTGATAATTTTATTATATTATTTTATAATAAATTATTTAATATTAATATAACATATAAATTTTATATGATTAAAATAAAATTCGTTTTTAATTATATATAAAATTCATTAAGGGTAATGTTTTAATTAACACATTAGCGAATCAGTTAGAAATTAAAAATAAATCAATAACCTATCTAAAAGTCTAAAACCTAATAAAATATGTCAAAGAAGAAAAACTAACTAAATTTTAATATAAAATAGAAATTTAATATTACTAAAATAAAATTCAGTTTTAATATATATATATATATAATATTAATTAAGGGTATTTTTTAAATTAATAAATTAGTGACTTAGCTAAAAATAAATAATAAATCAATGATTTAGCTAAAACCTAATAAAAACATGTCAAATAAGCAAATTTACTAAAATTATGGATAATATAAAATATGATTGATTCTTTAATACAAAATTAAAATAAGAGTTTTGTTAAATAAAATATAAGTTTGCCATATCGGTGTTACAAAAAAAACAATAATTAATAGTATCGTAGGAATTATGTCTTTCCCATTAGCGAATAAAATTGAAGCAACAAGCTCAACGTATAGACGAGATTATGGAAATTGATATGGAAGTTGAGGTAACAGACACAACTGTTCCTCCGCAAAGAAACGCTCCTGCTAGACATCCTGAATAAATGAAAAAGACATATCTGGACTTGGCTTTGTGTTAATGGATGGTGACTTTCCAATGCTGTTTAGAGCAAGGGCCGATATACACGCACCAAATCACCACTGCAAGCGGAAGCAGAAGGTTTGCTATGGGCAATGCAAGTGATACTGAAGTTTGGACGCAGAGAGATGGTCTTTCAATCGGCTGTGAACAACTGGTTATACTCATTCAAAAGGAGGAAGATTGGCCTACGTTGGACTCGGAGCTCGACGAAATACAGGCTGTATCCAAAGAATTTTCTGAACTTTCTATTTCTTATATTCCTAGATCTTTAAAATTTCGTACGAATAGCCTAGCAAAAGGTGTCCGATCACGCGCATTTCGATCAGCTTTTGTAAACCCTTTTGTACCAAGTTGGCTAGCCCCACAAGCTAGCATGAGGGTGCCACAAAAGAGAATAAAGTTGAAAGTAAAACTAAATATCCCAATGAACAAATTTATTAAAAGTCCATATTTATGTGGATGTTTATATGGGACAAACAATTTTTTTTAGACAATTATACAATATAGTCACGAAAATCAATCCTAAAATATATAATTTAAAAAAACCATTTAAACAAACAATCAAAATTTTCAATATAACACCAAATAAGAATATAAAAACCAACTATATTCTCTTCATGTATAATGTGTTGTGGTAAGATTCAAAAATATTAACTTACTTTACAGTAAGGGAAAATTAGACTTTTAATTCCAATTTACAGTAAAAACATAACATTTTATAAAACTAAACAATTGACATAATAGTATAAAAATATGAAAAAAAAAATCAAAATACTATCCGCGCGTAGCGCGGACAAGGACCTAGTATGAATAACAGAAAGAAAATCTGTTTGTGGAATCTTATATTTTTTTAATTTCAATATCTGAATAGACCTGGGGGCATAAGTATTTTGGTTTATTGTTCGCGAACGACTTTGATTTTGATAAGTTTTTGCCGGGACGACAGTGTCACTGTTCGTGATCACTTTGAATGACTTCTTATTGGCTAGAGAGTGAATAGAAAATATTCTGTCGTGTATTTTTCTCTGCAGAAGGTGGTCACTTGTCTCGAGATGTCATGAGGAATAGTCCAGACTTATCCACAATAGTCTTGTCTTTTTATTTGGATTCAATCAGGCAACATGAGTTTTATCAAGTCTTTGTTTTAGATTCCGATGTAAACAGATTAAATAGGAGAAACAAAATTCAGGCAAATACTCTTCATTTGTTCTCAGATTTATGTTAGTAAACTTGTGAATGAATATTACAAATCCTAAGATCCTTTTAAGTACTCAATAATTTTTTTTAACTAAAGATTTTGGATAAATGTTTTTTGCTATTTCATATTCATTGATATTTGTTCTTCAATAATGATACACTAATGCGAGTGTGACAGATTATGGAGATGCTCTGAACGTAAAGTACGATAAAGTATGCATACATCCATGTTACCATTGAGTAAGTTCTGGCCCCTAACACTAGCGCTTCTGATATTATTTCCGAAAAGCCAATAAGGGAGAATCACACTTTCATAGTGATTCATAGGCATCTTATAACGGAGAAAGGCCCCTCTAACCCTATCTTCAGCTTTTGTCCTACTCTCTTGTAAGTATCTGCTTCTGGATACATCACATGATAAACTCTAAATTTTTTTTACTTTTTAGTACTAATGGAGGATTTTGGAGTCAATGCAAACTTGGATCTCTGGTTTGCTTCTACGAACCATCATGTACACGGTGAAACTATATTCTTTTTTGTGACGCCATAAAAATTAGATTCAAAGACGTGTTTCATGCAATGGAGAGCGACTGAAATCTCTGTCCTTTTGATACAAACTAGACAACTAAAGAACGAAACCAGAATATGTAGCATTCCTCGGGCACATCTCTTTGTCTAGGACATAGGCAAAGGAATTGGTCGTCTAGGACATTACAATTCTGTACGATAATTTAGCTGTATGTATGACATTATGGAAAATACTGACACAAATAATTGATGAATATATACTAGTAGAAACTAGGGTCAACTTTCCTAGGGTTAAGTTAGAATGGAGATGGAACTAGACGGTTTTCTCTTGGAATCGATGAGTATCACGGTAGAGTTGAAAATGGCTTCCTTCAGGACTAATAATGCAGCCACATGGACAACGACCATTGAGTCTTGAATAAAGAAGATTGTGCAGACAAGTATGAGCTGTTTGATGTGTGAAAAAAAAAAACATCAACCCGAAGAGTTGAATGGTTCACATGCATAACCGCCACGATTTAACTTTCTCAACATTTAAACTTTTTGCCATTATCTTTGAACCAACAAAACTTTAGAAAGTGATGCAAAACCTGAATATTTTAATCATACCTAGATAATAAAAGTTCAAAAGATGCAAACGTAAGAATTTCATGAGACATACTCCAAATGGTGTTTTTGTTCAGACTGAGCAAGAAACCTAAGCTGATCTGGTTGAAAAAGGACAAAGACAATCATGCAAAGAATGGTTTTACATGAAAAGGTTGGGCTTTGAGGCCTTGTAAGTAGTCTTGAGCTTCCTGGTCGGTGGCCTGACCTTCCTGAAAACAAGAGGGAACTTGATCTTGGAGTTATGGAACTGCTTGGTGCTCTCTCTCTTGCACAGACTCGCAGGGACAGTAGCGGTCTTGATGATCTGAATGCAAGGGAACCTCACTCTATGGCGAGAAGCCATCTCAGTGTACATCTGCTCCACCGCACCATTCAGAGTGGTGTCACGGAACTCCTTGTACATGTTGTGGTACCCAGTTCTGCTCTGGTAACGCAGCCAGATACCGTAGTTCTTGATCTTCGTGGGGCTCTTCTCGAAGATCTACAAGAGTAGAAACCACAAAAATCATAAACAGACTGAACATACAAAAGAAAGGGTATGTAAGACAATTAAATTACCTCATTGATGGCAAGCATTTGTCCGTTGCTCTTCTTAACCTTCTTCAGCTTCCTCAGGAAGTACCTAGAGACAACCAAATGAACTTAGGATCAGTGAATTAACTTATGAACTGCAATTAACAGAGGGCATTGCATTGACTCACCAGAACTTGGACTTGGCTCGGACTTCATTACTAGCCCATAGCTTCATCCTGTAGATCTTAGGCTGCACATCTTTCTCTGTAGGGAGGGCTCTCCCAACCACTTGGTACTGGTGAAACTGCTCAAAGAATCAATCCTTTGTAAAAAACATAAAGACCACATTTTTCATACTGATCAACCATAGAGATCAAACCAAAGGATCAAAGAAACAAAATTTGATGGAATCAATCCATAGTAAGACATAAAGATCACATTTTGAACAAGGAACAAACATAAAGATCAAACCTTTCTCAACGAATAAGAACTAGTTCATCCCTATGATACATTCTCCTGTTCGAATCCAGTTTATAGCTATCCAAATCACAATCATAACTACCGAGTACACTCTAGAATCAACGAACAACTACCAAAACTCAGAATCACTCTACGGTAGGGAGAACAAACTTACCCGGAAAGCACCCATTTCAAGGGAGAGATCAAGCTCCAAGGAAATGAGCTCGAAGGAAACAGAGAGGAGAGAAAGAGCTGAAAGGTGGCGGTGATGAGAAACTATAAGCGAGAGCGCTGCTCTAGGCCCAACCCTAGGCCGTTTCTGTGGGCTTTTGTTTTTCGACTTGGGCCTTAAAGAACGTTCCATAGGACAAACGTAAGGCTCTATTAGTTGATGACAAGAGTATTTCATCTTTATTTAATTTTTTTATTATACACAGGTCCTCCAAAGAATTCCTAGGCCCAAAAGACTAATCTGTATCGCTGCAGCCCGAATGTGAAATCTACAGTGACCTAGAATCGAACTCAGGTGGTTAATACTCACAGCAGTGATCATCTTTATTTTATTAATATTATTACTTTTCTCTTAACTTAATACTACATTAAATTTTAAATATAAGAAATTAAACTATTCAAAACAAATGTCAGTACATTTTTCTTAACACTTTTAAAGCTTTTGATTTAAAACAACATCCATTTTTCTATCTTTTTCTGGTTTTTATTGTTTTCTTATAACCGATCATGTGAGAGATTCCGTTAATAATGTTTTAAATTACCCATATATTAAATCACATATATATATTATTTCAGTAGAAACACTTTAATATGGCTTTTAGGAGACAGTATTTTTTTTTCTGAATGCTCTGTAATCGTCAAACAGTTTACATTGAGCTCTTTAAGTAAAAAACACACATGTACAATCTTCTTATGCACCAGTATCTCCCGAACCGGTCCGTACCGGATTTGGAGCACTACATTTCACTTTACTACCAGACCCCGGATCCTCTTATAGCTCCAAAAACGATGAAACCCGTGGCAATAACAGCCTGTTGGTCAGAATTAATTTAGTCTCATCAGGACAATTAAAAAAAAGTGTATTGGTAAAATAAGAGATAAATAATATGGAAACTCACTCCAATTGTACAAGCTATATATCCTGGTTTCTCACGCGGATTTCTAGAGCATAGTAAAAGGAAGAAGCCAATGTACCAGGGGATAGCACCGAAGAAGAAACCAAGGATGAATCTTTCAAGAAACAAAACAAAAAAAAACATATATAAATGTGGGTTTGTGTTTGCTTGACAATAGTGTAAACGATCAGAAGAGAAGGTATAATGATGGACTAGACTTACAATAACCAACCAATGCCTATACCACAACAAGGAAGACGACGTTGCTCTTCTGTTAGCCCATTTACAGCATAACCTAGAGAAACACAAGAACGAGCATTAGATTAGACCAGCCAAGTGTGCGTGGTGGCGATAATTGCACAACCCTTTTTGAGAAACTAGACTATTGGGAAGAGAATTTTGACAGAAAAGAGACTTTTTTTTTGTTGAACACAGACAGAAAAGAGACTATATGTCTCATTTTCTAGTAAATACTGGTCCCCATTGTTTTTTTTTTTTGCATTTGTTGAGATTTAGAGTGTATTTTAAATTTATATGAATCCAACATCTTAAATATTCTAAGTAAAGTTCATTTTGAATTTGCACTATTCTTTCAGTATGAAAAACAGTTTTTAACACCTAGTTATCAACTCATCTCCTATTCTTAAGTACATATTGATGTCTCTCAAATGTCTAAAAAGTAGACTACCACGAAGAAGTACGGTGCAAAAGAGGCAATAGGTAGATTATCTTTTAATTACTTGATCAGGTTCGGACACAATAAAACAATTACTGGATCAGGTTTTGAATAAAATAATGGTACTAAGAAATAGAATAAATAATCTAAAGAATATTCAATAGAATATATAAGAAAACAAAAAATTTAGTCCCCACAAAAACATGAAATCAAACAGCTGATCTGATACTTTAACATTTTGTCCATATAATGAGAAAATAAGAAACTTACCGGAGACGTAGGGCTGAGCCGGCTGTGGATAACCAGCGGGCGGCTGCTGTGGATAGTTGGAGGCGCCATGAAACGGAGGAGGCTGCACTGATCTGTTTTTGTCATCTTCGCTGCTCGTCATCTCTATCTCTCTCAGATCAGTGAACAATTTGTTTGATCTGATGAGACGGTGAACCCAACGATTTCAATCTTTTCATTTAAAGGTTTTGAATTTAGGTGGTGCACGTCTCACGTGGCTGTTTCTAGGGTTGGTTTGACCTCAACCACATTCTCCTATAACTTGAACTTGCGTAATCCAAGGAGAAAAGATTTGCTTCCTATAAATATAAGTTTAACTTGCTATAAATATCTTTTTCAATTAAAGAAAAAAAATACGTAAATATTTGGCAAAAAAAAGAACGTAAATAAATATGTTGCATGTAATTCCTTATATTTATAAGAAATTGATTGAAATCATGCGGCATTAGCATGACATATACTACTAATACATACATGAACGTACGTCTGAGGTTAAATTCATAGATACTACTCTGTGTTTCATATTAATTGTCACTTTATTTTATTTTTGTTACATAAAAATTGGTCGTTCTACAATTGCAATGCCATTTATACTTAGTTTTATCTCAATATTAATTATAAAATACATTGATTTTATAAAAAAAATTATTTATCTAAAATGCTATTGATTGAATAGATAACATTAATAAAAAAATTCATAAACGCATTTCAATCAGTTTCTTAATAAGTACTCCCTCCATTTTTTAATATAAGTCGTTTTACAGGTATGCACGTAGATTAAGAAAACCATTAATTTCTTATATTTTCTAAACAAAAATATCATTAATTATTTACTTAACCACAATTCAACCAATAGAAAAATAGAAGATATATTACCATTGGTCGTACAACATTAATTATTAATAAATTTTACATAGAAAAATGAAAACGACATATAATTTGGAACAAAAAAATTTGTCTAAAACGACCTATATTAAAAAACGGAGGGAGTATAAAAAATGTGTAATTGACATTTTTTGTGAAACAGATGGAATATGAAACAGCTAGCCTTTGGCCTTTGTCATATGAATTCAGTACATAAGTACATCATTATTCCCTATTTGTCTTTTCTGCGCACTCCTAGGCTCAAGCCGGAAACCTAGGAATCACGCAATTTCCCGAAACAGAAGCAACAACCCTCGTTTACTTCAACTTTCAGATGACGAATCACGGAAGGACCGAAAAATGTATTGAAGAAGTTAATAGGCTTATGTCCTTTACTGCCTTGGTAAGTAATTATATGAAAACAGACAGATAGAACGAGGGTATCTGCAACATTTCAGGTTTTCGTAGAGAAAACGTTTATTCAAAGCTCATAACTTTCAGTAGTGTGTTCGGCACAGACCAGCAGAGGCACTAACTAAATTTTGATTTTCTATAAGTTAATTAGTACAAAATTTTGATTTTCTTTAAGTAATTTACTTCAACTATATGAAAATACTTCCGGTTAACTCGAAATTTATGATAGTCCTCTCGGGTAAAAATTGTTTTTAGATCCATTACTGCAGACGAGATGCCCTTCCTTGGACTAAACGTTCTACCAGAATTAGATATCTATTAATGTCCATACTTTCATATTATTATGATATTGTCCGATTTATACTTCAGCATTTATGGATTTGCTTAGAAAGTGTTTCCCCCCAAGAAGTCTACTGCACTTTGAGGGAGAGAGAAAACGAAATATTTAAACAAGTCATGTGACTGACCAACTAATATGATTTGATTATATTCTAAATTAAATGATCGTCTGACATTTTTTCCTCCCACTCTTTCCCAACAATAAGCACAGACTAGATATTAACCCGCACATCCGTGCGGATATATTTATATTTTTAAATTAATATTTAAAATATAAAATATGTTATAAAGATATATATCTAATATCAATTTTATGTTAATTTTTATTTTGAAAATTTATATTTGTTGAAATTTGTTTGATGATATTGTACAAATCATATATTAATGAAGTATTTTTGTTTATTTATTTAAAATGCAAGATCAATATTAATAGTTCAATTTTAAACATTAGTTTTATATGTATTAATAAAAAAAATTATTAGCTTCTTTGTTTAGAAATTTTTATTCTCGAAATATTTTTATATGAATAAATTAAATTATTTTTGTTATATTTTAAAATATTATTTTATTTAATATTTTATATTTCAGTTTAATGTTTTTATTTTTACTAAACATATCAACATAAAATGTTACAACCAATAAAATATTTTTTATTTTGTTTTATTTAAAAATTTATTTTGATAATTTAAAAGAATTGGACTATACTTTTTAATTTTAAAATTAGTTACTGGAATATATAAAATATGGTCTATATTAAATATAAGAAGCTGTCAAATGATGATTACCTAATGACAATATATTTATCTTTTTTAGAAATGTTATTGTTTAGATATATATTGTTTTTGTTAGAAGAATATCATATATGAATAATTTTAGGATGTTTATTTAAATTTCTAATGAATGGTCTAACATAGACTTGTATATGATAGATAAAAAATAGGACTCTATTTTAATAGAGTAGATGTTTATCAAAATATAATAACAGAAGATAGTAGTTGTATATCGTTAATTCATCGATGATATCTAAGTACTCCACTGAAACGTGTGCGCGGACGCAAACTTCTAGGGCTTATACTTACTATATGACAGAGTCAACTGAAACGGAAACCAAACATTACAACGAGTATCACTAAAGATTATCCCGACTATATCTTTTGGACAATACCAATATGGAATCAACAGGATTGAGTTTTGGTCCTAAAAATCTGCCTAACGTTAACAGAGTCCTTCTCCCTCTCAAGACCAACGTCTCTCTCTTTCCTAGCCGTTGGCTTCACAATCACACTCTTTCCCTGAAACCGGAAAAATACCACTTGGTTTGCGTTAGGGCTACTCAGAGTAATGATGATCTTGAGAGAACTCGTCCCTTGGTACACTTTTCTCCCACTCTTTGGGGAGATCACTTCCTTTCTGTTCCCCTCAATGTCGATGTAAGTGGATATATAGATGGATAAAATCTCACATGATGACACTATGTGGTTCAAGATTGTTGGTTCAGATAACATTATTACTTATAAAAATGCATCTAAGCTTTGTAGGAATTTGATAATTTATCGAGAGAGATTGAAGTGACGATGAAGCCAAAAGTGAGAGATATGCTCATGTCTTTCAAAAATAGGGACAGTGAAAGGATCCGTCTCATCCATTTGCTAGTGAAACTTGGAATCGCATATCATTTCGAGACTGAGATTGATGAGATTCTTAACAAAGCTTTTGGAAAAATTGATGGCATAATAGCCCAACAAGATGATTTGGAAACAATCTCCACCATGTTTGAGGTTTTCAGACTACGCGGTTACTACATGTCTTGCGGTGAGAACATCAGCTAACATGAGTCACGTAAATATACACACATATCTAATCTCGCTTTCGGTTTCATTGTAGATGCATTCAGTAGATTTCAAGGTGAGGATGGAAATTTTAAGGAAAGTCTAGCCGAGGACATTAGGGGGATGCTGCAGTTGTACCAAGCGGCACATCTCGGGACACCATCTGAAGATATAATGGACGAGGCACTGAGATTCACTCGGCATCACTTGGAGTCGTTGACAGGTAATCACGCAGCAAGTGTTAGTCCCCATCTCTCTACGCATATAAAAAACGCATTGTGTAGAGCTCGATATCATAACTTGGAGATGTTAGCCACAAGAGAATATATATCTTTTTACGATCAAGAAGAAGCTCACAACGAGACGCTGCTCAAGTTTGCTAAGCTCAACTTCAACTATTGTCAGCTACATTACATCCAAGAGCTAAAAGATCTGACCAAGTACGCTGTGGTAATAAATTCTTGAGCCTCAATATTTGTCAGTCTTGCTTTATTTGCATATTTTATTTTTATTGCAGATGGTGGAAAGATATAGATCTTTCATCTAAGCTACCTTACATCAGGGACAGAATTGTAGAGGTCTTTTTCGGGTCAGTGGCAATGTATTTCGAGCCACGGTATTCACTTGGGAGAATTATAGTCGCTAAACTAACAGCGGTGGCGACTGTTTTTAATGATACATGTGATGCATATGGCACCCTTCCTGAAGTTACAAGTCTTGTGGATGCTTTCCAGAGGTTTTATCTTTAATTCGCATTCTATTAATTCCCATATATAAATTTAAGAGTAGGTACATTGACATGCATTTTTATTGTCCAGATGGGATCTTGGGGGCACTGAAAAGCTACCAAGCTATGTAAGAATCGTTTTTGGAAGTGTGTTTGAGACTTTAGAAGAGATTGAACAAGAAATGAGGCCAGGAGGAAGATCAGAAATTGTGCAAGTAGTTGTAGATGAGGTAAGTCCTAAGAATTGTTGCTGTCAAGTTTATTTGTTGAGGTTAAAAAAAAACATAATGATTTGCATATAGATGAAGAAGTTGGCGAGAGCGTACTTGGCCCTCTCGAAATGGTCACGTGAAAGTCACGTGCCAACCTTTGAAGAGTACATGGAGATTGGCATGAGGACGTCAATGGATCAATATGCTGCCTATAGCTTTATCGCGATGGAAGATTATGATGAGACACAAATCTGCGAATGGTACAATTCCAAACCCAAAATGATGGAAGCTTTGAACGGTGTTTTTCGTATTGTGAACGACATATCCACCTATGAGGTAATACATTCAAAATCATGAAAACAAGTTTTTGTATTACAATTTACAAGTGAGCTTAGCAAGTGTAATGATGGATGGACAGCGAGAGATGAAGAGAGGAGAAGTGGCTACAGGTCTGAATTGTTACATGAAGCAACATGAAGTTACCAAAGAAGAAGCTATTGAAGAATTAAACAAGATTGCTACTAATTATTACAAATTAATAATGGAGGAGTTTTTGACAACAACCGCTGTGCCACGCCCGGTTCTGGTGCGTTGCCTCAATGTTTCGCGACCCGTTGATATTATCTACAAGGAGAGTGATAAATTCACAAATCCTGGGGAGCTCAAAGACGCCATCAAATCTTTGTTCATTCATCCAATTCCACTTTAATACGGTGAGAACCTCTTCAAAATAAAATACTCAAAACAAAAACATCCATCGTTCTATGTCACTCATCCAGCGGTCCAGCGAATCTTCACTAGTGACGTCTCTGAAAGCCTCGTGTATCACGATTCATCTATCCTTTGTTTTGTTAGTCGTATATATCTTGGACTTTTTTTTTATCATTTTCTAGCTTTTACTTATGTGAAATATTTTGTAATGGGACGTAGGCTTTTCGTTTTGTTGTCTTTTTAATTTGACTGAGCGGCACGGCTTGTTGTTCGTCATTTGTTACTTTTTTTTTTCTTTGGTAATCCAGGTCGTCCGGATCTTGTTCTCGTCTTTCATAACTATTTGAGACTTTTATTTGACGTACACATCGCCATTTAAATAAAAAAACTAATTGAGACTCTTATTTGACGTATAAATCGCGTCTATATGATTAATTTCTACTAGTATCTGTGATTTCGTATTCTGATCAAATGGTGGCTCAGACGTTTAGACATTTCTAGATTCAGATCACAAACTCTGGCTCAGATGAGTGATTTTCTCACAGGGTTTTACTTTAAATTTGATTTTTTTCCTCTATTAAAACATGACACAACTATTTTAAACTGGTTTTTCTGAGTCGAATATATTTACATTCATTGAAAAAAAGAGCCAATTTTTCTTTTCTAGAATTTCCACCAATAGTATAAGACAGACTGTGGCTCTTTCATCTCATAAGTCATAACTTGTTCCCAGGTTATACATTTTAAAATAACATGAAAGACGTTGAACTTCGTTGCTTTCAAGTCCAAGAAACCTATTAAGAGCTTCACACGATCAGCTATGAACACTGTGAATCTCAGCTTCTCCTTCCTCTTCATCCAATCCAAAGGAAGACGATACAACTCCATATCCTCCGTCAAGAGTCCCCCAAAACGCACTGTTTTATCTCTCTCGTCCGCTGTCACCTCACGAAGCGGAGACATGATTACACCAGAAGGGAAACGCAATGATCACAGCTCCACCTTTGACTTCAAGTCGTATATGATCGGTAAAGCCGAATCTGTAAACGCGGCTCTCGATGTTTCCTTACCGCTTTTGAAACCTCTAACGATCCAAGAGGCGGTGCGGTACTCACTGCTAGCTGGCGGAAAACGTGTGAGATCTCTGCTCTGCATTGCTGCATGTGAGCTTGTGGGTGGCGACGAGGCTATTGCCATGTCAGCCGCTTGTGCGGTCGAGATGATCCACACGAGCTCTCTTATCCATGACGACCTTCCATGCATGGACAATGCTGACCTCCGCAGAGGCAAGCCTACCAACCACAAGGTATGTTTTTAAAAACTGGCCGAAGCCCAACCAGGATCTGATTTGGCTAAAACTTTTGAAGATTTTTTACATATGCATCGGTTCCTAAATTAAAGGAAAAAAATTACTAAAACTTTTAAGAAATGTTTCAAGCCTCCAAAATCTCAGATCCAGGCTATGAGTCCAACACAAGGTATGTTGTTAAAACATATGAAGGCTCAAAGAAATGCTAACCAGAGTTGAATCATTAGTTAATATTAAATGTATGCTCACTACCGCTGAACCATTTCTTTTACTCAACAAGGTATTTGGAGAAGCTATGGCGGTTTTGGCAGGTGATGCACTCCTTTCTTTGGCGTTTGAGCATATGACCGTCATGTCGAGTGGGTTGATCGCCCCAGAGAGGATGATCCATGCTGTGATTGAGCTTGCAAAGGCCATTGGGACAAAAGGGCTAGTGGCTGGGCAAGTGGTTGACCTACGAAGCCAAGGGTTGAATCCGGACGACGTCGGATTGGACCGCCTAGAGTTCATTCACCTCCACAAAACAGCGGCTTTGTTGGAGGCAGCGACGGTTATAGGAGCCATAATGGGAGGTGGCACAGAGGAAGAGATCGACAAGCTTAGAAAGTATGCCAGATGCATTGGCCTTTTGTTTCAAGTGGTTGATGATATTCTTGACGTGACGAAATCTTCCGAGGAATTGGGTAAGAACGCCGGACAAGACGTTATCACCGGAAAAGTGACGTATCCGAGGCTGATTGGTTTGGAGAAATCGAGGGAACTTGCGGAGAAATTGAGCAGAGAAGCAGAGGAACAGCTTCTAGGGTTTGATTCTGATAAGGCGGCTCCTCTAGTGGCTCTGGCTAGCTACATTGCATGTAGAAACAATTGAGTCTCTGCAGGAAATATAGTCTCTTGAGTTCGATCTCTCGTCTTGTTATTTTCAATTTTCAATTTCTTCTTTTAACTCATAGTATATTATATTTTAAAAAATGTTATTTACTTTTAATAAACTTCCCACTTCTAAAGTGTACAAACCCTAAAATTAACTAATTAAGTGAAACACGTTACACAATTAAGGCATGATATTACAACAAGTGGAAACGTTAAATAGAACATGCATGCTCCCGTGGGTTTACATGAAACGATAGTCTGACATTTTTCCCAGATACCATGTGTATCGAAACCCTAATCGAATAAATTCGTCTCTTTCCGGAAATTATTGTTAATGTGTCTCATCGATCGGTGACTTCTATGTAGCATTAGTTTCTCTTTTGGAAAAAAGTAACATTAGTTTTTATGATACATTTTACAAGATTTTAAAATACCTTTTCATGTATTTTTTGAAAGCTTTTCTGATATCTAGTTTATTTTACTGCTATATAATGTTTCAGATTCCCTACTTCGACAGAAGACATACCAGTGAAAGCACATCAAAACAGAAGAACTGAGTACCGTTGATTATTGCATATCCCTTTTTGTCTGTCACGAAAAATGGAAGCATCAAGAATGAGTTTCGGTCTCAGTAGTCCCCATCACGCTTGCAAAGTGCCAATCTGCCTAAAGACCAATCTCTCTCTTGTTCCTCAATGTTTGCTTCAAAAAAAAAGTCTTTCTCGAAGGCAGAAGAAACACGACTTGTTCTGTGTGAGGGCTAATAAGAGTGCTAGTGATGATGATCTGGAGAGTAGTCGTCCTCTGACTCAGTTTTCTCCCTCTTTTTGGGGAGATTACTTCCTTTCCTTCTCCGTTGACCAATCCGTAAGAATACATCTGACCCATCCACGTGTCATGTTGTAGAGAAGATGATTCTTGATCAGCTAATTCTTGTATCTTAAGCCATTAGCATTTGTGATCTCTAGAGGCGTTTTTAGAGGAGTTTCTAGTAATAAAAATTTATAAAATAAGAGATAGGCTTTCAATAAAGAAATTCTTGCAAAATTTTGAGAAATCTATTGCCACGTGGTAATCTTGTAAGGGTTTGTTCTATTGAAAACATAATTATACATTCAGTATCAACTTTTGTAATTTTTAAGAGAGTCTTAATTTCACTACTAATGATGCCCTTAACTTGTAGGAATCTGATGGACTAGCAAAAGAGATTGAATCTGTGATGAAGCCAAACGTGAGAGACAGACTCATGTCTTCTCACAGTGGCGACAAGGAGAAGATTCGTATAATTCATTTGCTTATCTGCCTCGGCATCTCACATTACTTCGACAAGGAAATTGAAGAGATTCTAGATCAAGGTTTTCGGAAATTGAATGACATAATAGCCAAGGAAGATGACTTGGAAACCATCTCAATCATGTTTGAGGTCTTTAGACTATACGGTCACAAGATGTCTTGCGGTAAGAACATCATTTTCCTCAGGTTAATCACATATATACACAAAACATGCTGATAGCTATATGTGTTTCATTATAGATAACTTCGAAAGATTCAAAGGTGAAGATGGGAGGTTCAAGGAGAGTCTAGCCGGAGATGTTAGAGGAATGCTACAGCTGTACCAAGCAGCACATCTCGGTACACCCTCTGAAGATATATTGGAGGAAGCCATGAGTTTCACTAGGAACCAGTTGGAGTGTTTTGCATCCCAAGAAATGAGTACTCTTTCTCCCCATCTTTCCACACATATTCGCAACGCCTTGTATAGACCTCGATGTCATAACATGGAAATATTCGCCGCAAGAGAATATGTTTCTTTCTACAACCATGAAGAAGGTCATGACGAGGTGCTTCTTAGGTTTGCAAAGCTAAGCTTCAACTATTGCCGACTGCTTTACATCCAAGAGATCAAAACTCTCACCAAGTACGGCACCCTACTCTTTTCTTGTCTGTGAAAATAACGTTGCGGTTTGGTCTCAAAACCAACCGGAGCATATAAATCCATATCATAATTATAAGGATTTGCTAGATTCAAGAATATGTCAATTTAATGAATTAGCTGGTCTTGTAAACTGTTTCAGGTATCAACGTATATATATGTAGACTTAATAAGGTCTAACTTAGAAGCAGGTGCCTAGAATTAAGCTAAAAGTTTTATTAAGTTATAAGAACATTTCCATCATTATCTCACATGATTTTGTAAATTATTATTGTCATTAAATGAGTATCTAATAATAATAGTTAAAAAATTCATCCAAAAAGCTTTCATATAAGAAAACTATAAGTCAGTTCTCAACAATTTGAAGTTTTCACTTAGTTAAATAATATAAATGAAAATTTCAAGACTGATATAAGATATTAAAGAATTAAGATGCTTAAGCAAAGTTGAGGAATAATACTATCTATGCGTTCCTGATATATATATATAAAAGCTTTATTTTGTTTTTTTTTTCTTTGCAGGTGGTGGAATAACCTAGATGTGCCCTCCAAACTTCCTTACGTGAGGGATAGAATTGTGGAGACGCATTTCCCTGCTTTAGGACCATATTTCGAGCCACGGTATTCACTTGGGAGAATTATAATGACTAAAATTATCATAGTCGTGGTTATTTTGGATGACACATGTGACGCGTATGGAACTTTTCCTGAAGTTAAAAGTCTCATTGATTTTTTGCAAAGGTATAGTGATGCATCTACATATCGTATTTGTTCGTAAAATTGTTTTTTGCCAACTTTAGTTTGAAGTCACTTTGTCTTTGATTGTAAATTCGTTTAACAAGAAATATGCATGGTGGGCAGGTGGGATCTTGGTGCCATTGAAGAATTACAAGGCTATTTGAGAATAGTCGCCCGAACTTTATTGGAAACTTTAGGAGAGATCGAAAGAGAGATGAAGCCCCGAGGAAGATCAGCTAGTGTACAGCACACGATAGATGAGGTAACTGATAAAAAAAATTATACACAAGCAGGGCGCGGGGAGGCAATTCGATGGCATAAATTTTATAAAATCTATTATTTGACTTGAAAATTAATTATGGCAAACCCCAATTTAGAATATATAACTTCAACCTTATTACGAATGTAGTGGATATTGAGGGATAAGGATGAATATGTTTTAGATATATTTAGGAGATAATGATGTTTGATATCGTAGTAGTTATCTACGTAGATGTCGGTAAATAGGTGTCGGTATTTAGGAGATAACTACTATGATATCACACATTATTATCTCCTAAATATATCTAAAATATATTCCTCTTATCCCTCAATAGTGGAAGCACATAAAATAAAACTTGGTTTGAAAGGTAAGGTCTTGAGTAAACTACCTTCGACTGGTAACATGAGTTACATGATGTAGTGTGAGTTATGCATATAACTCAAAATTGTCACTGATCATGAATTTGTTTTGAATTTTTAAAGTTAGGTTTGAGTTATAATATATAATTGAGTTACAATTTTAAGTTATAAGTTTTGTAAAAGAGATAAATCAAACCTTAAATCAACATAAAAAAAATCACGAAATGAGTTTTTTTCAAAATGGGTTCCTATTCATTTCTCCACATTTTTAATAATTTATTATATTTATCTACTCGTTTGCCAAATATTTCATTTTTAAAACTTTCTTATTTCATTTTAGTTAGTTAATCAAAATTATTCCTAAAATTTTAACTTTTAATTTTATGGAAATAAAAAAGTTATCTACGTAAATTTTTATATATAAATATGGGAGTCTTATATACATATATTTGAATATCTTTAGTAAATTTTAATAATAAATTTTAATTTTATCTTAATATTTTTATTATTTTGTAGTATATATTAATATTATAATAATAAATATCATCAGTCATTATTTTGGCAAAATAGTAACTCATGTTCTATCGCAAATTCACTGCATAAATTAATAATTTCTAACATTAGTTTTTACTATAATTTATAGTCGTAGGTAAGGCATACTATCAGAAACACAAAACCTGAAAACCAAACAAAAAACAAAAATGAAACCGGACCAAAATTAACAAAAATCTGAACGATTTTTATTTTTCTAAACCTAAAAATCAAAACTAAACCAAGAACCAAATGAGTATTCCGAATATTCAAAATATAATTAAAAAAAAAAAATATTTTGAAAAAATAAAAACCTAACCCGTCATTATCTGAATTAATCTGATCCGAAAAATGTCTGGTTCCTAAACGGATCTTAAACACCCCAACCCGATTAATCCGAAAACAGAATAAGTCGAACTGACCTGAACCGAAAACCTGAATGACCAGCCTTGTAAGTTATAACAAATTACTTTAATGTAATATAACTGTAAAGCTTTATTTTCAAAATAAATGAAACCCATAGATAAAGAGCATAGGGAGAGCGTACCTAGCGATATCAAACTGGGCACGTGCAGGGCATGTGCCAACTTTTGAGGAGTATATGGAGGTTGCGATGGTCACCGCAGGGATGGATGATTTTGCATCATACAGCTTTATAGCGATGGAAGATTGTGACGAGAAACCACTGTACGAATGGTTTAACTCCAAGCCCAGAATCTTCCAAGCCTTGTGTGTTATGTACCGTCTGAAAAACGACATAGCCACCTACGAGGTATGGTATACGAATGAGGGAATTTTCGCATTTCTTTGGTTTTTTACCGTCTTGGATAATAAACATTACGGTAAAATAAAAATATTGACATGAACGATGCAGTTAGAGATGAAGAGAGGAGAGGTGGCAAATGGAGTCAACTGCTATATGAAGCAACATGATGTTACTAAAGAAGAAACCGTGGAAGAATTTAATAAGATATATAGAGAGAACTATAAGATAATGATGGAGGAGTTCTTGACGACAAAGTGTGTACCACGACAGATCTTGATGCGATGCCTCAACATTTCTCGAACTTTTGATGTGATTTGCAAGGAAGGCGATGGATACACTGAACCCCTTGGAAATCTCAAAGACATGATTACCTCTTTCTTCCTCCATCCAATTCTGCTTTGAACACATGAAACTTTACTTGTAACGTAGTTTACAAGTTCAAATATATGTACTTGGATCTCTTACTGGTTCACTATTGAATAAATGATGAGCAAGATAAGGTTCGCTATATGATTTTAATTTGCTTCTATTGAGCAGATTTCTTTAATTTAACTTGAAAGGCTATTTCATTACTAAAAGTTAAGTAAAAACTGCATTGGTCTACGAAGTAAAAACTAGGACTTATACCAGCCATTCCTGATATGTAAAGTTCTTTCAGACTTGGTAGTTGACCAAGAGATGGCAAGAAGGAACAGTTTTGACACTCACTGAGGCGTATGCACACGATTCTAGGTAATGAAGATTGAGCTAGCCATTGTGGAAACATTCTTCAGTTGTATCTCTCCATATTGAGTTTCTCGATGAGACGATGTGGCTGTAACTTGTTAAAGACGTCAGCTTCGTTTTGTGTCCTGTGAGGATTTGTGTTGCTCTCTGAGCTACTAGATCCAGTTCTCCGGACAAAGTTTATCTCCCTTAAATGTTTCTTGATGTTTAAGTTTGCTCCTGCAGCCTCAGCAATATACACATGTAAATTTAAAGGACTAGACTTGTAGTTGTAATATTGTTTCAATATACAAAAGCTCTAGAGATGATGGAGATCAATGGCTGTGATAAGCTAAGGACGAAGACCTTCTTCCTTCCTTGTCTTGCCTATGAATAAGCTCTTGTCCATTGTTGACCGATAAATTTTTTGAAGCAAAACCATAGTTCTTCATTAGCATTTCACAAGTGGAATTCGAGAGTGAAATCTTCTCTTGAGGAAAAACTATCAGACCTTTCTTGATGAACACGACACTGTAAATGGAACTTTTTACTCAGAGATCTCCAACATGCATGTAACAGTTTTTTCTTATATTCTATCTCAAAATAATTACTTTTTCGGAACTGTGGATATCTAACCTTCTTAAGAAAGGAGAGCAGAAAATGCAAACAAATACTTTCAAAAGAAAATGCTCAAAAAATCCCATAGAGAAAGATGATGAAACAGATGGAAGTATCTCAGTCAGAAAAGACAAAGCCTAATAAGAACTCCAAATTCAGAAAGCAGACAAAATGTAACTGGAGATAAACTGTTCTAAAACCTCCAAAAAAAACGAAAATAGAAAAGAAAAAAAAAGATGCTTGAAGTCATCTCTCTTCTGGATAGCCAGGTAGTAAGGTCTCTTCCTAGTTTGTGGATGGTGGTCGAGTGATTCGTGGCCTTACTGGTGTCTTTGAAGGACTTACCCTGAGAAAGAAAATAAAACAAAATAAAGTATTGATCCTCAGGTGATATATTCAGAAAAAGACACTGCAACAATGAAGTTTTTACCTTATCGGTTGGGATCCAACGACCATTCCGCTGCAATTGAGCGCCCTTAGTGCACTATCTGCCTGTTCATTCAAAAAAATAAAAATAAATTAAAGTTCCAAAGTTTGCAGTAAAAAGAAGTTCAAGAAACTTCTGGTCATCAATAGAAAAGAGCCAAAAAGAAAGTGAAAATAGGGAAAAGACTAGCAATGTATTAAGCCACATCCATAAGAAACTTTCTCTCATTCAGTAAAAAGCTAAGGAGCTCACCAGAGCAAATTCAACAAAAGCTATGCGAGTTGAATGCAGTTGATCACCAAGAAGCCTCAGGCGAGTTACCTGCGTATATAAGAGAACAACTTAAGCATCACTATCCTTAAAAAGAGAGGGAAAGATCAAGCAGGTCTAGGTTCTGTTCTGACCTCACCACATGCCGTCTCAAACAAGTTTCTCACATCAGCTTGAGTAACCTGTAGTTGTAGAAAATAAAGTTTTAAACCAGGAGAACATACAATATAAACTATTCAGCATTTACCTTCTTGTCTATATTTGTGCAATAGATTGTCCTTGAACACATCTCCCTTTCATCTTCTGACTGAATCAACACCAACATAGAAAAGTTTACTCTAAACTTACACCAAATTAAATTTTATTAATGGAACTACTTCTAAGGAACATTTGAGCTTTACCCTGGGAAGAAATGTGGGATTCACTGGAAGGATAGCAGTTTTGGAGGGCAAGACCCTCACCGGGTAGTACCCAAGCATCGTTCCACCAAGGCTTAAAGCCTCCCGTGCGCCCTCTGCAGGGCCCAAATTTACCATGTAAACTTCGTAGTATGCGTCATAAGATAAGAGTGACATGAAAGTTTTTTGTTATAACATTTCAAAAAATCCAGCAGCCAAAACTTACGGTCATCAGCAAACTCGACAAACGCAAATCGAAGAACTGAATGTGGATCCCCACAAATTCGACAGTCAACAACCTTCACACAAGAGGAACTCACTGTTATTTCAAAAACTATATAACAACACCAAAGAATGTAAGAAACATTTACATAGAACATAAAAAGCTATTTACAGAAAAAAAGAATTAGCACATAATAACACACAGAATCTCACTTTCAATATATTATAGGCTTTGAAAGCTAAATCTAGCTTTTTATAGACTCAGAAACTTGTCAAAAGCCCATGAAGAGAAAAATATATAGCAAGGATTTAAAGCTCAATGGATCATCTTACTTGTCCACAGTTACTAAACAAGCCAGCAAGACCCTCCTCAGTCACCTAAATCACAAAGCAGATTTTTAACGTTACACTACTGCATATTAAATTCAATTATTTTTAGAACCTTAATAGACTGTAACAAACATACAGTTTGGTCAATGTCAGAAACGTATACTGTTCTCCTCATACTATCCTCTCTCTGTGCCTTAGAAATTCGTCCAGTTAACCTCCTCCTACCTTGGCTATAACTGTTTCTTCTCTGTAATCACAAACAACAATTTATATTTTTTTTAAATCAACACAATCAAAATTTACAGCTTTACAACAACAATAAAATAACATTGAAAATCACTGCATCAATCCAGATTATCTGATCATTAAAAAAATAGAAAGATAATTTCAGGATTATACCTTCTGGTTATTGTCACCTTTCTTTCCATTAAGATCAACTTCTTCACCAGATTGTTTTTTTGTGGCGGCCACATCATCAGCAGACAGAAGTTGATTGTCTTTTCCTGTCTGATTGTTCTTCTTGGGATTGTAATAAGAAGGGAAAAACTCCTTAGCCAATGGATTTAGTTTCTTGAACATAGCCACAAGCTTTTGCATATCCAAATCGGATTCAGTTTTGGGTTTCGAGGTCGTGATCGAAGAGTTATTCTCAATTCCGCTATCAATGCCTTTTTCACCATCCTTGTTGATACTAACATCATTGACAACGTCAGTGGGCATCTCAGTGGTTGCAGCCATTGGATCAGACTACCAGAAAACTTATTAGTCCCAAAAGACAAGGAGGAATAATCTTTCTATTAAACTTCGAATAGAGGTGGTGAACAAAATTCTAATAATCCTAAAATGTCACACTCTTGAAATCCATTTTAAGAAATTAAGGGAAGGCAAACACGAGAGTGTGCTTGATATTATATAAAAAGTGAGTGAGTCGAAATGTAATAATCAGCTCATTGAGGGTAAAAAAGAGTGCGATTACAAAAGAAAACAATTCTATGTTGTGTGGTTATGAGATAAAGTCAAAGAAAGGAATGAATTGCTTCCGTTTTAGCCGCTCTCTCTCTTTTGGCCTTTTCTATTTTCATAAGAGTGATCAAAACTCTTAATTATTTTTTTCTTGTGAGTAGGCATATTTAATTATCTTTTGGCCTTTAGCTTCTTCTTATTTGCAAGAAGGCCTTTAAGTTTATAATTGTCTAACTTTCGATGTAATTAAAGTAAAATTTTTATGTTCATCGTATAAAAGAATCATAGAAAGTGACAAATTCGCCACACTTTTATTTTTATTCCATTTTCTGATTCTATTCTTCTTTTCTTTTTATAGTTCCATCGTGTTGTTTTTACATTTTTAAAACATTTTGTGTGTCGTAGACTCGTTAAATACTTAATAAGTCCGTTGCCTGCTGCTAATGCTGCATAAATCTTTGAGTTTGTTAAGATTTTTATCTATTTTTCTTTTCTTGTTTATGTTGAAGTTTCGTTTTTCTAGCTCTTTTCCGGTATTTTTAAATAATGATCTATCTATTTTATTCTGAAATCTCGGCGCTTTTTGATTGTTTAAGAAACATCGATCGGATTATTCAACAACAGAATACACCGTCTTCGTGGTAACTTTATAAATGTATATGTGATTTTCAGCTTTAATGATTCTTCAAGTAATTATTTTTGGTATGTTACATTCTCATTTGAATGATACATCAGTATAACACCATTGCGTGATTTACAAGAGCCTTCTTTGTTATGTGATTGGAATGAAAGAAGTTTCAAAGAGCTCACCAGAAGTCTTAGAAACTTGACACTTGCCTAATCCAGAACGTTTGTCCATGCATAATGGTGTCTGTGATGCTTTCTTGACTTCAGGATATATCACATAATCACCTAAGTGTTTATATGACAAAAAAGTGGTAAAATCTTTCTTTAAAATTGGCAAATCCTATCGAGGAACATGCGAATGGTGTGTGGGTTCGATTCCGCCATCAAATAACCAATATACATGGACTACCTTGTAACTTGGCCTTTGGCTCGGGTTATTTAAAAATGTGACAGACCGGTAAATACTAAGTAGAATGAGCTCCATCATCGATCGGACTAGTTTGACACTAGATTTTGATTCGCGCTTTGAACACGTTGAATAATTTTTCGGTTAAAACATATTATAATCATATTTTTTCTTTATTTAAAGTAGGTGTAGGCATATAATTCATAACTCGAAGTTCGAAGAAAAAAATATGTATCCGGTCCGAAATGTAAAAAAATACCATAATGAATTTTTTATGATGGTACAAAACATATATGAACCTAAAGTATTATTAGTCAAACTCGAATGAATAACCCGAAAAAAATCTAAAAAACCGATCCGAATATCCAAATTAATCACAAATATAAATATTCAAAACATAAATATGTACATCAAATATTCATTTTTATATTTATTTTGAAATGATATCTAAAAATAAATATTTAAATTTTTATAACTCCATAAATATCCAATTCTGTATAAATAAGTATTTATTTCTTATGTTTTGTTTTTAAACTTTGAATTTAAATTAAGATGTATCCGGACCAAACTAATATAAACCAAATCCAAACGATATACGACTTTTTAGAATGTGATACAAATTAGAACCAAAACTGGTATGTTATATTCAAATCCAATTTATACTTACAAATTTACTGGAATGAGACATATGGTGTGATATAAATTAGAACAGAAATGTAAAATAACCATCTATATATCCCAACGGATACTTAAGCACCCAAGTCTAATTTGAAATATGTTTTATGCTCTGTTCAGTTAGTTTTATATTTAATAAATATTTTTCATGTTCGTTAAAATAACCCGTATAACTATACTTAAAATATCAATAATAACATGTTCATTCTAACTATTAATATTTATTTTATCAAAAATTAATATATATATATATATATATAATTTAAATACTCTATTTATAAAAATTATATTATTATGTATTTGAGGGGTTTGAAGAATTTATTTCCTGCAAACTCCAACAAAATGACTGTTTATTTTACAACGAAATGAAAAGAAAATATAGATAAAAAACGCCGTTGGAAATGAAATTATAGACTTATTGGGCTTTTGAAATACAGTTATTTTATCACCGACATATTGGTTAATTTCATTCACGTATGATAGAGTATTAGTGGACTACGTATACATATATACAATCAAATTCCACCGTTCCTTAAAACAAACAAACCAAAAAGATTCTTGAATTATCTGAAGACTTGGAGAAGATGACAACCAAACTTGCATCAAGGCTTTGAGCCAACAAAATTGGAATTGAGTTCTTTTTCATCGCTTGCAAATCATGTTACCAAGAAACTTCCTTTAACATTTCTATACTATGGGTCTGATACTACAGTTTCTTTTCTATTAAACCCCATAAAAAGTACAGTTTTTTTCTCTTAAAAAAACACATTTCTATACTATGAAAAACATTGTATATAGTTAAAGAATTGACTACAATTGGTAGGTGAAACACAGCAACACACTATACATGTTGACAGGAAGCTAAACGGAATGTACTAACGTGGCCTATCTTTTTGCTTTTAACGAGTTACATGAAAAATATTATGGTATTGCTTTCAGTATGTGTCTTTTCGACCAATCAAACTACAAACTCGTAAAGCAGTTAATACACTCGCAATAATGTTAAATAACAAAAATAAAATTCGCGATTGGAGATATCTATACTATACTAAAAGGGGATATAAGCTCCTCTTAGACTGTCCACGTAAGCACAAAAAATCGTCCAATCAGAAAACCCGAAGTTACCATGTCATCACATTTATCTTTTTGTAAAAAATGAAAAAAACAATGCAAAGGTAAGGATCGAACCCGGGTTAGTATAACATAAATATATGGCAGATACCACTAAGCCATTGAAACTTTCTTGGACACATATACAAGAATCACTAAATATCTAATCACACTCTTATGTACATTTACAATAATATGAATTCAACTTTCAAGACTCCGATACTTTGTTTTGTAAAAAAAAAAAGTAAGTGACTAAGCTAATATATTCTTTGAAAGCGTGAGAACATTGACAAATATGAAAAAGCATAGATTTTTATTTTCGTGACAAAGTTAACAATTTTGTAAAAGTAAGTTTAACATATAAATTTTCGTGACAAATATGAAAAAGCATAGATTTTTGTACAACTTTGAAAAAACAACTTAAAACATAGTTCTCTAATGTCTTAATAAAATATTATTTAAGGGTGCAATAATTAAATATATCAATTCAATAAATTTTGTAATTTATAGACACTACAATAACACAACAAATTTTGAAACATTTGTTTAACCTATCGATTTCTTTTCATGAGAATTCAACTAAACAAGACAAAAAAACAATTAGATTTATTTAATTACCATTTTATTCAATTTTGAATAATTTCAAATTGTAATAATGTATCTTTTTGAAGTTACAAAAAAATAATGTTTTTTCTTTATTACACTAGCATTATATATAGATTCCATATACACAAATAAATATAATATAACAACATAAGCTTGCTTTCCCCGATTCATATGAAAACTTTTTAAGTTATCCACCAAAGCACATTAATTAAATCAATCAAATTGTTAGAATACAACAAATTTATATATAATTTTATTTTAAATTAAATTATTTTAAAAGTGTATTTTCATTAAAAATAAAATAATAAATAAGTAAAACTGATTTGATGATAATTTTTATGACATATGTATATTATGTGAAAGAAATATAAGCTTAATATAAAAAAAAATCTTAAATACAAAAAAAACTCTGAAATTAACAAAAAAAACTAATAAAAATTAAACTTTGATATCAATTGAAAGCTTCTTAGACAATATTAATAAAATATTTAAGCGATAATTAGACAAATTTGGTTTTTTTTGCCAGCCAAAAGTTTATTATTAATTAGGATCAGTTATTTCAAGATGTTTAAGAAATGATTGAATTAAATGATATATGAATTATGAATAGCAGTACTTTGTAAAGCTGACTTAGATAACACATCTGCACATCATTTTCGGTCTTTTTTTATGCCTAAATTCAATTTCTTCAGAACAGTTATTCCATAAAGAAATCGTATGAGATATTGTTTTGATATTCAGATTTGTTTCTTGACTGTTAAGAAGATTGATAACTGTAAAAATGTCTCCTTCGAATATTATATGTCTATAACCGAGTCCCCAACATGAGACAACTTTGTTTAAAAAGTAAATAATTTCATTTTTTTATATTATATAATAAATATATATTATTTACTGATAATAAAATATAGTTATTCATCTATCACAAATATTTATGCAAATATGTGAATCAAGTAGAACAATCAAACAACATAATAATTTTCACAAAGAAAATTTAAAAATATATATTTATGTTATGTAGTCTTATTTTATATTCTTTAAATAATGTAATACAATATTATACATTATTATTTTTTTAGAATTGAGAAATGCATATATATCAGTTAGACAACTTAAGCGATAATTAAACAAATTTGATTTTTTTTGTCAGCCAAAAGTTTATTATTAATTAGCATCAGTTATTTCAAGATGTTTAAGAAAGGATGGACAAAAAAATAGGATGGAGATAAATGATATATGAACTATGAATAGTACTTTGTAAAGCTGACTTATTTAACACATCTGCACATCTATTTCCAGTCTTTTTTGATGCATAAATTCAATTTCTTCAGAGCAATTATTCCACAAAGAGATCGTATGAGATATTGTTTTGATATTCAAATTTGTTTCTTGACTGTTAAGAAGATTGATAACTAAAAAAATGCTTCATTCGAATATGATATGTCTATAACCGAGTCCCCAATATGAGACAAGTTTGTTTTAAAAGTAAATAATTTTATTTTTCTTATATTATATAATAAATATATATTATTTACTGATAATAAAAATATAGTTATTCATCTATCAGAAATAACTATGCAAATATGTGAATCAATTAGAACAATCAAACAACATAATGATTTCCACAAAGAAAATTTTAAAAATATATTTATGTTATGTAGTCTTATTTTATATTCTTTAAATAATGTAATACAATATTATACATTATTTTTTCAAAATTGAGAAATACATATAATATCTTATCCGCGCGTAGCGCGGTTAAAAATCTAGTATAACATAATTTTAGGTTAATGCTGTTGCTCTGTTACTATTCTGACTTTTTTTTATGCTAGATTGTTTTTTTTTTTCAGCTTCAAAAAAAAAAAACAATCTAGCGTAAAAAAGATTAACAATGTAGATTGTTCTATTAAGCTTTTTTGACAAAGAGTACTAAACAATAAAAATTAACAAAATAAATGTAGAAAAAAGATACACCAATATAGATTTAAAGTAAACTATTTTGTGTATGGATAACTAAAGATTTTTCATATAAAATTCCATTTGTGTGTTTGGAATAGTTATTATTCTGATTTAAAACCGCATAATATATATTCTCGAGATAAATATTACTTTTTGTTAATAATAGAAAGATAATAGAAAGATATGTAAAACAGTCAAATTATCGGATTCCGTTAGCAAATAATTAAAGCAATCAGAAATTTCAACTCATCTAGTGCGGTCGGTTAAAGCGTTTGATTGACCGTTTTGAAACGCGTCTAAAACAAAATCACGCCACGCCTCGTGGTGGTCACTTTCTTGGTGAGACGAACACGTTTTCTCCAACGTGTGTTATTATGTCGGAATCCTCTAAAGGATGACGTGTCTTTTAGCTAACCGTATCGTACATTTGGCGGCAGTTTTGAACCGTTGGACAACCTGCCGTCTTCTACTGTTTTACCCTCCCTTTGCATCTACTGCTTGACAACAATTGTTTGTTTATAATGCCACTCGAGATAATAGATACTTTTATTGATGGTATGGCATTGCATATGAAATAACAAATAGTGTAGTATTAAAAAAAAAAAATAATGGTGTAGTATTCAAATTAAAATCTCATACAAATGTATTTTTCCAAATTTTCCCTTTTATTTTTCTATCCACTTTCATTTTTTCCGTGCTAAAGTGATGTTACTTTGTGTAAATCAAGAATCAGGATAAACTTGATATTATCCATTTTTACCCAACAATTCTAATTAACTAGCCATCTTATTGTTGAGGGTATCAGAATATGAAATTTGTAGCTCTACTTGTATTGTATTTTCTAACGCATATAGGATGGATATTATAAGTTAATAATTTGTAGCTCTACATGTAACAAACACATATAGAATTGAAACTGTATAAATTAATACTCGATAAATTAATAAATATTATAAGTTAATAATTTCTCTGGTATAAGTTGTATTGGTTCAAAATATGACATAAATCGATAAAATAATAAAATTATATTTTTTAGAAAATTATATGTAAATATATGGTCCCAGTAAAATTATAAATTAATAATTTATATGTATACACATTTTATACAAGTACAAACCAACCATTATATTGTTTTTTATATTCTCAATTGAATTATCTTTATATTTTAACACTTAATATATTTTGAGGTGATTTAGTAAAATTATATAAACACACATTTAAATTCTATGAAACATATTTTATATACACCATATAATATAGTAAAATCAATATAAAATGTCAATTTCAAAAAATATATTAATATATATATACACTAAAATCAAATAATTTTTTTATCTTAGATAAAAATATATTTTAAAATAGTAAAATCTTACAAAAATATAAATTAATAACTTTATAAATTAATAAAATAATATAGCATTGAATATATTAAATGTCAAAAAAGCATTGATTATATTAAGTAGATGGACTAATGAATTTTAAAGTATGTGATCTTGGGAAAGAACCTCGTACCAATTCTCTCTTTTTTTTCTTTTTTTTTTTTTTTTGCTATTTCCTGATATAAGAAAAGTTGTAACGTGAATGCTAAGTACTAGGGATAGTCCACTCCCTTTAGCTAGGTTATAGAGAGAGACCAAAATGATCAAAATCTACCAAATCTCTGTTAAAATC
Organism: Brassica rapa; assembly: GCF_000309985.2. Lineage (NCBI taxonomy): Eukaryota > Viridiplantae > Streptophyta > Magnoliopsida > Brassicales > Brassicaceae > Brassica > Brassica rapa. Next base: position 18,025,634 of record NC_024797.2, on the reverse strand, counting down.
TTTAAAATCCAAATAGATTCAGCTAAGTCCCATCATATATGAAATCTTTAATATTTTTTAATCCCTATTCCAAAAAGGCCCACTTAAAATCTGATGGTTGCACAAAAACATTTAGGCTTAGATTGAATAAATTACTTATATAGTAAATATTTGAGTAGAAAACTCAGTTACTCCTAGTTACTCTCATAAATTACCAATCAGATGAAAAAAATCATTTTCTTTATTTCCTCCCATTACTATTGAAATGGAGAAAAATGTTACACTAGTGTATACACATGAGTAAAAATTATTTCTTTTTTCTTTTTTTTCCTTATTTACTCCACTTTTCTCTTTCTCTCATTTTAATTTTTTCATTCTTTTTCACTTTTTTATTTTTCTTCCATTTACTCTAAAATTACCAATCACATTCTTAGAAATAGTATACTAATTAAAGTCAAAATATCTAACATAAAAAAGGTATTTATGACTCAGATAGTCAGATAAAAACAACACACATGTCTTTTGATGTGAATAAAGTAAACAAAGGTCTAAGATATTTTTCAGGATGTTGAAGCTACGTTTAAGGATGTAGGGATATCGAAGAAAATAAACAATGCAAGACTGTGCAGTTAGGATCTAAGACTATGATTAATCTAGGTTCTTAGCTTCAAATAAAAACTGTTTAATAGTTTTTTTTTAGTTTTTAACTAAGAAAAACTAAGAATCGTCTCTTATATAAAAGATATAAGAGCCGCCTCTTAACCGAAAAATGTAAAAAAAAAATTGTGTCAAATCAAAAGTTAAAAACCCCAAATTAAAAACCCAGGTTAATCATGTTCTAAGAGCATCAGCGACGGTTACAAATGAGTGAATTTTTCAAAAATTAATAAAATATTAGTAATTAATTATATAATTAAATTTTACTTCTTTTTACATATACACCACTAAGATATTGTCATGTGTTACAAAGTTTCTTATGATTATTTGTTGAGTTCCTCGGCAACGAATCGATTCTGGAAAAACATGTGTGTCTCTCCTACCTTTTAAGTTTTTTTTTATATTAAATTAATGGCAATGTACCCTTCTCAGAAGAGTGAAAAGATCCGGCAGGCGAAGCTCAACAAAAAATATGAGATATTTCCTTCATACTGTGTAGCTTTATAATTGACCTGCTTCATCTTCATACAGTGAAAAGAGTCTTCTCTCTCCATTTTTTTTAAACATTCTCTCTCTATTTTTTTAAACCTTTTTCAATGTAATTAATAGTTAGAAACCTTCCTTGATACCACCAATAAGAATGGCCTAAGAGCAGCTCCATCGAACCATACTCACATAATCTTTTAATTATATAAAAAAAAATTATAAAAATTAAGAAAGAGACACGATAGTATCTTAAACAACATGTTTTTAGAACCCCGTAAAAATTTTATGCCATGTGTACGATTGTAAGTGGTTCACCTTTTAGACAATTATCAAAAAGAAAAAATTCAATAATTCAGTAACATTTGAATACCAATATTATTTGGAAAAAATCCTTTTTTAACATGTGCTCTAAGCAGTAAACCCAACTAACGCGATGCCATCAAAAATAAAATAGAAAAGAAAGAAAAATCCGAAAACAAAAAAAAAATTCAAATTTAGCTACATATTGGTACAATAACCAAATTTAGCATTTGATATGGACTTTAACCTTTTTAGATAAATACTAGTATAGGTTACATAAATTGTGTTAAAAACGGATTCACCTTTAAACTTTATAACAATACACGGTTCTAAATTTTTTGATTAATTGTTGTATAATAAAAATATAATTAAATTGTATCATGTCAAAAGCAGTCTTTGGTTATTCCGAAAAGAGTGATTAAGTAAACCGAACCAGAACCAAAGATTACAAAGATCAAAAAGGAAATAAGAAAAAAGATTACAAAGATTAGGCTCCTCTAAATACTATACTAGGTCAAACAATGGGAATATTGCATACTAACTCTATAAGTCACTCTTGGTTAGGTACGAATGAACTATGTACATCTAAGCTCTTCGAGAACGAAGATTTTTCTTTTATATCTCTTATAGTGTTGTTACTCACATATTCAAATAGTTAAATTATTAAAACATATTATATTTTCAAATTTTCTTAGGAAAATAAAGTATAAAAACTAAAGTATTGTTTGTTTTGTTATTTTTCCAAAAATTGAAGAGAAAACTTAAACAAAACCTTCGTAACTTGTAAAAAGACCAGATTTAAAATAATATTTTGGAACTTGTTAAAGCTTACAACGTAAGAATAACTCAAAAAGGATTTATGTTAATGTAGCTATTATTATTGATTATTGTTATTTAGTGACATCTAATAATACTGCATTGTATGTCTTTTTGAGCTACATTTTATTCTTTTCAAAAAATAATAATTATTATACTGCACAAAATATAACAGATGACAAAAAAAAAAGTGTTCGCTTGAGTAAAATAACAATACCATTAACTGATTAATAAACCCCATTCCGGAATTAACTATTCTCTATTTAAGGATTTCGATCCTGTTTTGTGGTTCTTGGACGTGAATGCGGTTTCGGGTGCGATAGCTCCCCAGTCCCCACGCATATCTTTGGAACGACAACCATTCGACGGTGGGAATATTAGGAATATTCTTTCTCGACGTTTGCCAGCATTAGAATTTTGCTTTAGAAAATAATGGAAAAAATTGTGTGTGGTTTGTGTGCTTATGGTCGCTAACTTCGTTGGCCATAATTAATATTCATTCCGTTCTCATAAGTTAACGTTGTTTTGTTTATTATCTTAGTTATTAACTAAACAAAATTCAAAAAATCTTAGTTATTAACTAAAAAGAAAATTCAAAAATAATTGAAGTTAGAGTATATAAATAGCTGTAAACATAGAAAGTTAATCAATTTTGTATTGAACACTAAAACATCATCTACTTCGGAAAACAAAATATAAAACAACTAGTAATAAAAATGGATAGAATAACGGTAAAATAGAGTATTTTGGGGTTTTTGTTTGTCAATTACTGTTACCTTTCAATTATAATAAATTTATGTAACAAACAAATCATTAAGGTGAGCTTACTATTTTAGGATTTGGATATATGGATATGGCGTGTCGACAACTATAGCCTATAGCAAACGAGAGTTCATAAGTTCGACAAATCATCAGAAGAGGAAATTGTTTGACTTGTATCTTATCCAGAGAAGATAATGACGACAATTGTTATCGATGCCACGAAATTAAATAATTAATTTAAATATGAACGTGACGTAGTACTTTGAGTTTGTGATCGTAGAACTAGTGCTCTGTATAATATTGAACTTTGACCTACTCTACTGGCTGATGGAGATAAATATATTATCGCCTAAAATAGCAAAGTTAGTTAAATGTAAACAAACTACATGAAGTTTTTTTCTTTTTTTTGGACAAATTACTACATGAAGTTTAATAAAGTCTTCTTTTGGTTGTTTCATCTATCAGCTTTTTTTCTATCTTCCTTTTGACCTATTCAAGCCATTTAAATAATACTTCTGATAAATAAGGTAGTATTTGGAGTGTGACCCGTATTATGGCAGAGAAATTAGTTAAATGTAAACAAACTACATGAAGTTTAATAAAGTCTTCTTTTGGTTGTTTCATCTCAGCCTTTTTTCTATCTTCCTTTTGACCGATTCAAGCCATTTAAATAATATTTATGTCTTAACATTTAGACCAAAAAAAAATACTTCTGATAAATAAGGTATTATTTGAAGTGTGACCCATATTATGGCATTTTCTCTGCAGCTCAGAAACTTGATATGACAGCTGCCTAACATGTCCTTAAGTATGTTCCCCTTTGTCTTGTCCTCTTCTCCCCCCCCTCCCCCCCCAATTTAGGTTTTGGTCAAACTTCCAGAGTCGTCAAACCCACACATTTTGGCTCCAATTATTTAGATTCACATATAAACATGAATAGAGATCATAAAGTGTTGATAAAAAAAAGAGATCATAAAAGTATAGTCCTTGATCCATTTAATTACAAACTCGCAGAAGAAAACTATATGACTCTATACTTGGTAACCGAGTTTTGTCAGCGGTTTTTTTGTTTGGACAACAAGCGCCTCTTAGAGGGTTGCTTGTCTATATCATTACTGTTCATAAGTGTGTCGAGAAAATAGGTTAAATAATAAGTTATAAACATTTATTTATAGTAAGAATTTTTTTTTTGCTTAACAATAGTAAGAATTTTTTTTACCAAGAATTTGAATGTCACTAAACCGGGACTTCTACTTCTAGTGGTAAAGGACTTACAGTTGTGAGTATCGCTACCTGGGTTCGAATCCCGACAACTGGGAAATTAACATTTCGACATCGCCAGAGACAGAGGACCGATACGTGGCAACACGTGACTAGTCTGGATCACTTCTGTAAAGTCAGGATACTTATGTATAATTCAAAAAAAAAAAGAATGTCACTAAAATGATACTGGTTTGTAGCAATATCAAGATCTTTTCATGCATACGTTTCAAACACTGAAAAGGAAACATATATTTCGTGGTTTCCAGTTACAGGAATCCTTATAGATCTTTAACAAAAAAAGGAAATCCTTAGAGATAACGCAAGTATGTAAATTTTATTTTCGCAGCATTATTTTAAAACCTCATCCATTCATTTTTTGGTGAGCATATAATCAGTTATTTAATTAAACATTAAACACATGTAGATATTTATATATATGGAGAGACAGATACATATGCACTCGAGCACATGTCTGTGTGTTGTATATATGAATGCTGATTGGCCGGCCGGCGCCAGGCTATGGCACTTTGTTTTTGTCCCACGCGCAGAAGACTAATGTGGGCCACGGTTGTTTTATTTTTGTTTTTGCTTAATTTAGGTTCTTTTTATTTCCATTTTGTCCAATAACATGGGAATAGCCCTTGCAGAACAAGAATTAATAAAAATACATTTAAGAAAAGTTATCCACGTACTTACGTATTTCGTGCTGAGATTAGCTTTCATAATATTTTATAAATTATATATATGTAGTTATATACTATAATTATAATAGAATTTTAGTGATATAAATATTGTGTATACAAAAAAATATTGCCAGTTTATAAGGTTTTCAGTGCAATTAAATGATAATACAAACCTAAAGCGACCTGTGAGATCTAATGTGTGAAACAGTGCCGTGCGAAGGTTTTCGGAGGCCCGAGGCGAGTTCAAAAATATATTTTACATGATATATTTTTAATAACATATATATATATATATAACACTCAAAAGTTTTGAAGTATTACATAAACGTTTTCTAAATTTTCTTCACCAAAATTTTATAAAATAAAATTTTAAATCATGAACAAAAAGTATGAATTTGTAATATAAATACAAAGATATAAATTTTTGATTGAAATGTTGGTAGCTGTCAAAAATATAAATCTTAGCATTTAAATTAACTATAATAAACTATATATTGAAAATATTATATTTTCTTTATCAAATTCTCATAAATATATAAAATAAATCTAACTCATAGCATATAAAAAAAGAGCAATGTGATCAAATATTTACAGTTTTTTAGAAGTAGAATCTTTATAGTTTTATTTAAAATATAACAAAAATGATTACAAACCTAGTTACTTTAAACAGAAGTCCAATTTAAATTCAAATAAAAATAAAAATCTAACTAATAGAATATGTTAACTACCATGCAAAAGTATTTTTTTAATAATTTGGAGCCCTAAAATTTCTACAAAATTTGGGGGCCCTAGACGAATGCCTTTTTTAAAAGGCTCTAAGCACGGCTGTGGAAACACTGAAACCAAAACCTAGGCAAGTTATATTTTGTATGTAGGAGTTAGTAGGAGTTGGTAATGATTTCAATCCGAAATCATGGTGTTAGTAAAGATACATAAAATTATTTAATTAGTTAATTTTTTCCTAATTATTTTTCGGTGTTTAACGATTTTCTTCTGATTATGCATGTACTTCCGCCAATGTGAACATAGAATATAGGGTCCGATTGTTTATAACTTTCAAGACTGTTAAAAATTTTAATTTTAGTTTGACAGTTAAAACTTTTGATTCTAAAAAATTAGAAGTGGCTTTAGACATAGTTTTTTTGAAATAGTTAAAAGCATGAAATTGAATTTTCAAAAAAAATAGATCACGTTAAGAATAAAGTTAGTTATTTTGGTTTTGAAATTTTTCATAAAAAAAATATTTTTAGACTTCTCAAAGTCTAATTGGTAAGATATTGACTTAATTTTTTTTAGAAATAAGTTAAAACAGCTAAAGCCATACAATTTCAAACCCCAATTGGAGCCATAATATAGCATCACACACATTGTTTTTTTCTTTCTAAAGATCACACCCATTGTTAAGAGTTTTGTATACAACACATAAATTAGTGCAAGGTGTATACAACACAGTTTCGGTGAAAAATATCTTGACACAATAGAATAAGAAGACAAATCCAGACGAATGGCAAGTAACGGATTGCAATGACGTTAATGCTCGAAAAGGTTCTCGGTGTTCTTCATCCTATTAATTGGACGAGTGTTTATTTATGATACTTTCCCCGTTTTCTTTGCCTTAATTTCAGGGGATTGTTTGGTCTGTTTTGGCCCTCGTTTGTCTTACAAGTTGATTAGTTACATGTTGAAAACAAATGACAAAAAGAAAATTTCAATTGTAACTGCGTTGCGTTAGGACATCTCAATGTTAGATGGTCTGACATGTGCGTGCGCAACACATGGTGACGAAATCTTTGTCGGGTAGATGTCACCCAATACAACATTAAACGTGTCAAGAACCGAAAATCTTCAGTTAAAAAAAAAGAACCGAATGACTCTTTCACCCAATTGTTTTTTTTTTCTTTTTCCAATTGTATTTTGTTGAGGTTCACCATTCATTGGAATCGTTTTTTAGAAAAAAACAAAGGAGTGTTTTCCCCTAAAGTCTAAAGAACACCAACGCTATATTTATGTATGAATTTATAAAACCGAAGGATAGCAATTAAAAGATCGTATGCCTGCCCCCTACACATATAGTACCTGGTTAAAAGTGTTACACAAGTAGCTCAATTATACGCAGAATTGTTAAATCGGATATAATTGGAGCACGCAATTATTAATGTGACATGCCGTGAACGAGTCGACCTTCGTTCGACCCACAAAAAACAGAAACCATGGAACCACGTCTAATCGATTAGGGTTCTGACAATATTCCATTCTAAGGAGGATAAGATTTTGTTTTGTATTTATAATTCTTTGAATCATATTATATTATATTAATTCTAAAGTTATACGTTCTTACTTGTTATCAGTATTCTGTTTGTTTTCAGTATTCAGTTTGTTCAGTTCAAGTTTTTTTTTTTGACTGATTCAGTTCAAGTGTTGTACTATTATTGATCCAAACTCATGTTGCTTCATATTATATAGTATTTAGTTATAAGAAAATCGTATATCATAGTATAATATTATAGACGAGGTGTCTCGTTATCATAATATACATTTAGCTATTTCGTCCGTTAAACACAACATCTTCGCAATCTTTCCGGAAAACAGTTCGTCTTGTATCTTTAAACAAAAATAATTCTATTTAAAAAAAGAAAAAAAAATATAATTCTATTTTTACTTTAAATTTTATATTAATTTTAAAATTTATTTTTAAATGATAACTATTTAATAATTATCTTAGGTTTATAATGAAAAAACAAAATTAACTCTTCTAAATTATTTTCAATGTTTAAGAATTATTTATATAAATTTATAAACATAATAAATTAAAAAATTCAGTATTATTAAAATAATAAATTAAAAAACATAAAAAATTATGTTTGTGAAATTATATATTTCCAAAATTTTAATTTATGTGGAACATAGGAATTGTTTTTTGTTCGTATTATAAATTTTAACCTCTACTATAATTAATCATTGTGAACGGTAAAAGATACAATATTTATTCAAACGGTGATCATTTATAAATATATTTATTATGTTGGATATATACTCCATCTATTTTAGATGTACAGAGTATATTTTAGAGTTTTACACATATTAAGAAAATATTTTAAATTTTGATTATAAATGTATTATGTTTTTGATTAGTTATTCCCCATAATTTTTAGCTAATAAAAAATTTTAAAATAAAATTAATTTCTTTAAAATTTGTATTTACTATTATTATCTAATAAAAATACATTAAAATATAAAATATTATTTTTAAACAAAATTTAAAATATATAAATCATTTTGAAACAGAATGAGTAAATGTTAATATAATACTCCGACGAGTGGTAAAACATGATATAGATGCATATTTTTTCCCTGTCTAGTACATTATTTAGTTTTTTGGAAAGTTATTTTATGTTTAACTTATTAATAGCTAGTGATGCCACTATATTCATCGTTATGGAAATTCTGGTTTTACTTCATTATTTGTACCAACCACCGGATACATCAAACACACTTTCAAGTCCAGGGATTGAAATCACCACTTTACTAATGTGGTGAGAACATAAGATCTGTTTTTTTTTTTGCTAAGCATATAAAACCCGTTTTCACCCACGCATATACTGATGTACACCTCGAGATCGCTTTTTACTGGCTTGATTGATAAAACAGAGAGAAAGAGAATCAGCTCCCCAATTATCATAGCATTCCCCCTTCGTCATCTTATGATATGTTTTTGATCATAGTATCGCATGCTCTAACTTTTAATTATGTTTCTTGATCTTCTTCTTTTTACGATTTTACATACTTTTGTTGAAAACTAAATTTATATTCCTATAAAAAAAAGAAGAAGAAAAGTATCCATATCCGCGCGACGCGATGCTATATCAAATTTGAAAATGTGCGTGTATGAAATATAGCTTAGAAAGTCTTGCAAAGATTAAGGATGCGCAGACAATTTTTTTTGAAGAACATAAGATCTTGTGCAGTCCAAAAGGACTTATCTCAAAACCGAGTTGTCGAAGAAACGTGTATTGCCAGAAAAAGAAGAACGGAGATGAATTACGTACCCGTTATATCGATATTTAGAACATAGTTATATGAGTGGTTGCCAGAAAAAGAAGAACGGAGATGAATTAAAAGTTTATACCTAACTTTGACGTTGAAGATAATAACTAACTAACTAAAAATAAATAAAGTAGTGAAATTACTAAGATTTAAATATGATTTGTTACCTTCACGTAATATATTAATTATATCATACTAGATATTTTGCCCTGGCTATGCCCGGGCCCATATACAAATAATATATATTTTATATGTATATTACAATATATTATATCTATGTTATAAAATATAAATAATAAATTGAATTAAAATGAGTAAAATCACGATTTGTTGTCTTCTACTATCTAAAATATGTATGGAATAGTGAACAATGTGAAATTAATAAATAATTTTTTAAACCTAAGTTATTCTCAAAAATATTTTTACATATATAGTTTATTATAAAATATATTATTAATCTCAACATCACATTTTTTTTTGTTATATGTGTTATTTATATCATGTGTATGTTTTTATATGTCTCTTATTTAATATTTATAATATTCACTGAAAATATGTGATGTTGATATTAATAATATATTTTATAATAAAATAAACATGTAAAACATATTATAAAATATATTATTAATATCAGCATCACATATTTTTATATATCTATATATTATATATTTGTTCTTATGATTAGATTCTGTTTTTTTTTTTAAATTATAATTAGTATTTTTTTTTGTCATAAATTATAATTAGTAAAGCTGATTTAAATACTCATTGATTTAAATAAAACAACATTTAAAAATGTTTATTATAAAATATTTTATTATAAAATATTTAGTTTTATATATTTATTTAAATAAAACAACATTTAAATGTTTATGTTTTACATATTTAGTTTATTATAAATATTTGATGCAACGATTTAAGAATTAATATTTGATGTTTATTGTTTATTTATAAAACACGGAGAAAACAATATAGGGTTATGTTAATCAGTAAAAGATCATACCTACTTGTTGAAGAGCTGCAGTTCAAAGCCAATACGGAGTTCCCTGTTTCTTGACTCCCATAAGTGGAATAAACTGAAGCGTAACTCTGAGTCAGAGAGACCTGGTGTGATGGCGTTGAAAAATAGAGCCGCCGGAGACTTGGCTAGAGATTTTGCCGGTTGAGTTTGCCTTGCAGGAGGACGTTTTATGAATGTTGTTGAATGAGCTTGGAAGTCGGAAAAGGTCTTTGTATAGGAGGAGAGACATGGGGAGTCAGAACGATCATATCAATTAAACTTAAAGGAGTGTAAGAGAAAATTGATATAAGAAACATGAATGGAACAGTATATAAAGAAGGAGGAAAAATGAGCTGAAATGAAACCATAAAGAAGTAGTATTAATGGATCGATTAAAACTCAGTCGAAATGGTTTACGGGGAGAAGCCGAAGTGGCAGAGGAGAAGAGAGAAGACGAAGTGGTAAAGGAGGCGAGAAGAGACACGCGACTTCAGCTCCGCGTCATAGACCTAGGTCTAATTATTAGATGATCTAAAAACCCAATCCCAAATCAAAAGAAGCCCACACATAAGTCAATTCAGAAATTTTTTAAGCCCATCCCAAAAACGAAATGTTCTGATTGGATGATTATTTATGCTGACGTGGATAGGCTAGAATTAGAGATTATCCCCCTTTTAGTATAGTATAGATTTCTTGTCCATGAATTGAATGAAGCGTATGTTATTCAGTTATGAATATTATTGAGATGTTATCTACATTAATACATAGGAAACATATCAAATTGTATTTTTCAGTAAAAAAAATGTATTCATTATCAATTAGTTTTGATTTGAACTTGTAAAAACTTATGAGAAGGGCTTGTATCCTAGTGGTCTCCCTTCTCACAGACGACTGCCAGAGGTCGCAGGTTCGACTCTCTGTCGGTGCGGTGGTATTATGATTCTCCGAAAAAATCTCAAGTCATTAACACACATATATATATATATATTGAATTGAGATATATTACTAATATTAGCTGGATAAAAAGAAAGCCATGAGACTTTGGCATGCAATCACGGTAAGCTTTAGATTCGAATGTGAATTCAGAATTGCTAATATAACTATGTAATATGAAACTTAACGTATTCAGTCATAAATACATGTCTGATAGTAAGAAAATGACATCTGCTCTAGTTAAACATTTTAAATTAGGTGTTACTGTGAAAAGAAATAAACAGATTTTTTGTTTTTAATAAACCTAATTTTTGTCTGCTTAAAAATACATAAGAAAAAGAAGAAATTATATGGAAAAAGGCGAGAAAAAAAGAAGAAGAAAAGTAAAATTTAAGCTTGATGGAGAAAATATGCGAAAAGCAGAAGGTTGCCACGTGTTATATTGAAGTGTTTTTTTGGGTTCGAATCTTTTTGATCACCTTCCTGCCTATAACCATACGTACCCAGATGAAAAATCTTGTGGAAATTAATTTGGGCTTACTGTGTGAGATCTTCCACAAACGTCAAAAAATCTTTTATAGGTGAAGTATGTTTCTTCACTAAATTATATGTGCAAATTTTGTTTCTTTAATTTATGTGTCCACGTATAATACCCACAAATTCAGGACTTCTAATTCTAGTTATCTCATAACTAACTAAAATGACTGGAATCATTGTATATCATACAGTAAAACGATAAACTTCGATTTCGTACACTAAAGGTCCTAGATTATAATTAAGAATTCAAAATTAGTATATTGTGCCTAAACTTTGAAAGAACTGATATCATAAGATCATCTATCTCCAGTTTATCTCTCTTTTTTTTTGTAATATAGAAAAACTATTAGAAAATTACATTAACTTTACATCTATGATATTTACATGTATATATATTCTACTCTGTACCGAACTAAACCAGTAGTAAATTACATTTACAATTGTACCGGATAGTAAACTAAACCAAGGGCTAATAATAAGATTTATTCCAATATATGCATGTGTAATAAAGAAACTATATTATAAAGGCATACATTGTAATAAAATGATATCCATATTATAGTTTTTATTTTAGAAGAAAATATAATTACACCTGAAATCTTCTAAGTTTTGATTTTTAAATACTGGCATAAATAACATATTAAATATAAAAATAAATATATTTAAAATGAACATTTAAAAAAAAATATCGGTTATCATTTGCTGTGTTGGCACATTTAATTAAACATAAGTGTAAGAAGCTGTGACAAAGAACAAACATAATCGTACGAATCTCTGTTTGAATGTTGACCCAATAGAAAAAGGAGTGGTCAAACATCTCTGCAGATCTCGTCAACTAAGATATAAGTGATTTTTGTAAAAGAGTATCATTTCAGACAATTCAAAGTAAATATCTTAGAGAGAAAGTCATATGATGTAACACACCGACTTAATTATAAAAATTGCATGCGTAGGGTATTAGTGTTCAATTAACGATTTGTTCGTTTCTATAAGTTTTGTTTTTTTGGGTAACTAGTTTCAAGGACAATTAGACAACTAAATGAGCTACTAACTAGTGGACCATATTTTCATTTGGGTAAATATAGAGCTATACATATGGAGTTGGTAAGGTTAATTTACGTACGTTTGATATTTGTATCTTAAGAACATATCCAACTATTCTCCATTTTTTTCTTAAAAAAAAAAGTTTACAGTAAAATATTCTCTAATCCTATTCTATTTTTACTTCATAACAGACTAAAATATAAGATTACTCCGTAAAAAAAGTAATACAATTTTAATATATATTACTTTATTTTCACTATAAATGGGAGAGTAGAGAGGAGACTCAACTTCAGACTTGAAATATACTGAAAATGCTCAAATATTTTATTTTAGCTTCAGACTTGTCAAGTGAGAGCCGGATATTTATGAAATCTTCTATTCAATCATTTTCCTTCTTATTATTGCTTGATATTTCGGTTGTACACATTTTCTCTTACATACAGAATAATTGATATTAGGGTAAAATATGAGATCAAGGTCAGTAACGGTTGAATAATAAAGTTAATGGATGGACCTTTCGATTTTTTACTAAAGGAGAAAAAGAGGTAATTATTAAATCGGTAGTTACGACCCTGCCCAACCATGTTATGTCTGTTTATCGATTACCGAAGGCTACTGTTAAAAAATTAACAAGTGCAGTTGCTCGGTTTTGGTGGAGTCCAGGAAGAAGTTCTAAAGGTATGCATTGGAAATCATGGGATAAATTATGTGAAACCAAAGAAAATGGTGGGTTAGGGTTCAAGGATCTTATGGATTTTAATACGGCAATGCTTGGAAATCAATTATGGAGACTGATTGAGAAGCCAAATACTCTTTTCTCAAGAGTCTTCAAAGGACGGTATTACATGAATGCTTCACCCCTGGAACCGATTCGTTCTTCTTCTCCGTCATATGGCTGGAGGAGTATTATTTCTGTTAGATCTCTGGTTTGTAAAGGACTAATTAAAAGGGTGGGAACAGGTTCGTCTATCTCTGTATGGAATGATCCTTGGATCCCAGCCACTCGTCCGAGACCAGCAAACAAAAATTTTCCCAACTTTTATCCGGACCTCACAGTGGATTCCCTCATTAATTCGGAATCTCGCTCATGGAATTTACAGGTAATCAGGACTCTAGTGGATCCTACGGATGCAAAAATTATTGAAAGTATTCTTTTAAGTAGGAATCAGTTTGAGGATAGGAATGGATGGCATTTTACTACTAATGGAAAATATTCAGTCCGATCAGGTTATCAAGTGGAACGAGTCTATCCTGATAAGGAAAAACCACCAGATTTTTATGGCCCTACAGTGAATATACTTAAAGCTTTCTGTTGGAAAGTTCGGTGCCCCCCAAAAATAAGACATTTTTTATGGCAACTTCTCTCGGGATGTATATCGGTAATGAAAAATCTCAAGGCAAGAGGGATACAAGGAGATATATGTTGTGCTCGATGCGGAGGTCCGGAAGAATCAATTAACCATGTATTTTTTTAATGTCCGCCGGCACGCCAAGTGTGGGCATTATCCAAGATTCCGTCGTCTCCTAATATCTTTCCTATCACTACATTATTTGCTAATATAGATCATCTTTTTTGGAGAGTTCAGCCAAAGATGGATGACCATCAGTTTGCATGGATTTTATGGTATATTTGGAAAGCCCGAAATAACAAAGTTTTTAGTAATCTGGATATTGATCCGAGGGATACTCTTCAATTAGCTGAATTAGAATCATCACTTTGGGCAGAAGCACAGGTGGGAAATGACCCTACGAGGGAGCCTTCGGTACAGACCAGTTCCTCCCTAGCAATACAAGGTCGATGGTGTTTCATAGATGGTTCATGGAAAGATAAGGATTCTTTTTCAGGGCAAGGTTGGTATAGTACTTTACAGGGGTTTGATGGTATGTTAGGGGCAAGGAATGTAAGGGCATGTCTTTCACCCCTCCATTCGGAGGTAGAGGCTTTGATTTGGGCAATGGAATGTATGAAGAATTTAAGACAGTTACAGATAACGTTTGCGACGGATTGTTCTCAATTGGTGAAGATGGTTTCAGAACCAGAATAATGGCCAGCATTCGAAAGCTATTTGGAAGATATAAAACTTCTCAAAAGAAGTTTCCTCAACTCAGACATCGTTCATGTTCCACGGACGGCGAACCTTCGGGCGGATAGCTTAGCACGCAATGCTAGGAAACAATCGTCCTTTGTCGTTCACATGGATGCGGAGTTACCAACTTGGTTTACAGAGTCAACATGAGTCTATAAATTCTTTGCTGTCAAAAAAAAAAAAAAAAAATGAGATCAAGGAACGTTCGATTGCTTGGTCGTGTCCGTACACTTCAGAACGCTCGAAGAATTAAATATATAACCTCTTGTACGGACACAAACACTTGCACCAGTGGACCGTATCAATCATGAATTTGAAAATGTAAAGCTTTGAGATATTTTCATGTGGAGATGAATAGACCAAGTTTGGAGTTCTCAAACAAGAAGCTCTTGAGCCACAGCATAAGTTGGCGATGGTAATTTAATGAAACATCATTTACCAATAAAAATATACATATTTTTGTTAACATATAAAACATAGAGTGATTATACTATATGACCGTTTATGACTTTTTATTACATTATAGGTCAGTTATTGTTTATATGGTAGGTTTTTTTGTGACTACAAACTAATTAAGCTTATTTTTCTAATATAATGGTCCCCATAATTTTTAATCTTATTTTTCTTCTCTCTGTAACAGAGAAACAATTTTAATAGGAGAAAAATTTCAAAAGAAATCTAAAAATAATGGCTTTAATTAGTAGAACCCACACATTAATATCACATTCTCACTCTTTTTTTTACAGACGACAACATTGGCTCAACCTCACGATAAAAGCGACAGCGAGGGAAATGGCATCGTCGCAAGTGGCTGAGAGCTCCATTGTCGATTGAGAAAGCAAAATGTGACAGAGCAGTCGGATAGCTCCGTTTGAGTGACATCAAACCGCAAGCTCTATTCCGACAGAGCTCTACTGCAATCCGCATCAAGGTCAAGTTGTCTCCTCGTTGATGTGGTCGTCATACTCGGACCAGAGTTGTGGCCGCTGAAATCATCATCGCTTCAGTCGTAGATGGAAGAGAAAGCTTCACTGGGACAACAATGGTCGACTTTTGATTATTTACACATTTAGTCCTTCAGCTCTTGATTATTTTCTAATTTGTCTCAAATTTCTAATATGTTCAAGTTTCTTCACAAATTTGTCACATTGGTCTATGTCGTTGTTTTATTTTATTTTTGTCCCATATTTTTCTGATATATATATGCAGCTTAAAATAATTAAAATGAGCTAAATGAGATGCTTAATACCATTAAAATCATAATATATCAATGGTGTATATGAGTCATTTTTTGTGTATGTTGTTATAATGATAATTTTACCATTTGAAGTTGTAATAGATAAATAAATTCATTCTTAAAAAGTAATTAGATAGAATTATAATTAAGATTTACGATTAGTCAGACATGTAAGTATGTGTATGTGTATATGCGTACAAGTTTACATGTGGACATAGACTATGTGTGTACACGTGTACATCTTCACATGTGTACATCATAACAATATACATCTTCAAAGGTTGCAACATGGTTATCGTCTTCGAGCCTCTCCTCCTCCACAATAGCACCACTGCCGAGTGCCGCCACCTATATATATATATATATATATATATCTTCCTCATTAGCTGCGAAATCACCACGACCAAGTTTTATCTGCTTCCTCTCCGCCATGACCTCCTCTTCTCTGTAGAAAATGCTCATATCAATACAGTCCTCTCGCCGTGGTTGTCATGCAATGATTAACATTTACACTTCATAAATTTGTTACATTCATTTGCAAATTTCAATATTTGCACGTTCAAATATCGTCACAGTGTACACATATATTTCATTGTCCATGTGTATAATTGTTTCACAAAAATAATGTGTACACTACTTCATTTGTACATTGCATAAGTTATGATATATGATGATTTTAATGAGTAAATTGTGAGAGTTCATTTAGATCATTTTAACTTTCACTTAGGTGTACATATAGCATTTATTTGTCCATTGTATATCACATGGGATAAACATGTATAGATGCATTAGATGCATTGTATATATTTGCTCAGTGTTTATTTAGATTTATGTCTCTTGCAATGCGCTTCTTGTGGTTTTTAAGATGCATTTAATTACACATTATATTATATTATATACATAGGCTAGATTGCACATTTGAAAATATAAGACCAAATCAAAAGGATTTATTTGCAAATAAAAACATTTAGGGTAGAAATAAAACAAAACAAAACAAAACAGCAAGGACCAATATTGCAAAATCATAATATTTCCTTGGTCTGGGTTGCACAATTAGAGGTCTCGAGACAAATTCATAAATAAACTTGAACAAACAAGAAGTTTGAGACAAATTTGAGAATAAGCAAGATTGGAAGATTAGACGTGCAAATAATCAAAAATTCACCATTGTTGCTCCGGTGAAGCTTTTTCTTCGGTCAGCAACTAAAGCGACGACGATTCTGGCAGCCACGACTCTGGTCCCGAGCATGACGACCACGACGAGGAGAAGACGACTTGACTTGACGCGGATTGCGGTAGCTCTATTGGACTCGAGCTCGCGGTTTGAGGTCGCCGACAATGGATCTCTCCGGCTGCTCCATCACATCGGTGATGGCTTATCACGGAGGCTTGTTCGTAGATCGAGCTTGAGCACCGCAGAAGAGAAGATCCATAGAGAAGGAAGAACACCGCGGTGGATGGAGCTCGTCATGACTGAAGATTCCAGTGGAGAGCTCGTCGATTTGGAGCAGTCCTGACATCCTTGGTACGTGACGGTGGACGGCGTCCATACATCTTCTCCATCAGAAATGCATCTTGACATATCTTAAAAGATAGATTGAAAAATATAAACAATAATTTAATACAAGTTTTGAAAAATATATTTGAAGAAGCATAATTGAATTTAGAAAAAAAAATAGAGAAGTTAAGAGGAGGAAGACGAAAAAGAAATATAAGGGGATCCACTTTTTCTATGTTGAATCTTAATCATTAGATTAACCGATGAATGAAGGGTTGTGGTTAAATCCTGCAAAAAAAAGAAATATATGTTAAATTTAATTACTGTATGACACTTGGTTACATGTTTATTTAGTTAGACTTTAGGTAAAAAGTGAATTTGGTTAAATAAAACTACCTTAATAGCAAAAATTTTCTTATAGTTTAATAATAAAACTAGATTTTGACCCGCGCTTTAAAAAGCGCGGAATTAATTCTCTTTTAAAATTTTATAAATTTTTTAATTATAAAATTTTATTTTAAATTATAAGATTATGTGTTTTTATATATGATAACCATATAAATTTAAAATTTACTGATTGTTTATGTTATAATCATAGATATCAGATATGATATATAAAAAATTTATATTAATATTAATGAAATTATTTTTAAAGAAGTTAATTGTTTAGAAAAATATTGTATTAATTTTAATTTCTTCTAAAGTATTATATTTATATACTAAAGATATTTTCTCATTACATATTTTAATATTATTTTTGCACATCTTATTTTTTATTGATAATATTTTATTTGATCATTTAGATGCATATATTTGTTCCAATTATATAAAAACACTACTATATAAGTTGAAAAAATGAATGATATTTCACATTGCATATTTAAATATTATTCCTTGCAGATTTTAACTTTTAATGATTATTTATTTATTTATTTACTTA
Source organism: Brassica rapa (assembly GCF_000309985.2). NCBI lineage: Eukaryota > Viridiplantae > Streptophyta > Magnoliopsida > Brassicales > Brassicaceae > Brassica > Brassica rapa. The sequence goes on along the minus strand of NC_024797.2, from coordinate 18,007,371 downwards.
GATGCATATATTTGTTCCACCATATAAAAATCAACTATAAAAATTGTAAAATGGAAAGTTTATGGTTTTTTTATTTCTCATATTAGGAAAATACACTACAAAAAACACTTCAATTAATTTGTATCTAATAAATAAATTATATTAGTTTAATTTATTTATTATCCGCAAAATTAAGTATATTTCATATGATTAAAAATATCTAATTATTCAAAAAAAAATCTAGTCGAAAAACATTTGCTATGGATATGATAAAGTTTTACCTATAGTAAATGCTAATAGTTAATTAGCATTATGGTTTTGTTTTGGTTTGTAAAGAAAATTTATTTGTTACCATAAATATGAGATATTTCTATTATTTTGTAAATATGATTAAAATTCAAGGGTAGAATCCTAAATTTTTAAAATAGGATCATGCTTTAATAGTATAGATGTTGCAACATAACAATCATGACGTTGGGTGATAAAATATTTTTTAATGGTTATTTTTGTATAAAATATCATTGAATATGATCTTATTAATAAATATGTTATACTGCTATTTATGGCTTTGGGACTAAAATAGTGATATATTAGAATACAATGGTTGATTAAAATATTAAAATAAATATTTTACTTTTAGTTAAACGTGAATTGCAGAAGATAATTATTTTATATGATTTGTTTTTCTTTGGCAATCGTAGAAGATTTCATTTATAAATATAGTTGTGTAAATATTGCAATTAACTGATCTTTCCTAAAATGCAGGAGATTATAACTATTCCCTTATATTATTTAGGATATGCTATGTGTATAGATTAAATAATGTGTCTAACTAAATTCTAATTAATAGGTCCAAACAACCTTTATAAGTAGATTTATTAAGAATGCTTCCTTTTTAATAGAATAGATAGGAAAATGAGTTTGGGTCAGGATCAGCTTAAACATTGACTGTTCCTTTGGACAATTTTATTTAATTCATTATAAACGATTAAAATAATATTTTAGGGCACCTGCTAGAAAACCCAAAAAAAATTAAATTTTTTTGATAGTTAAATTTGTTTGATTTTGGGATGGACCATAGACCATTGCACTGCTGGCTCTGGGCCATTGCAGTGCTGGCTCTCCCTCTTGAGCCGGTCCTGCTCTGGTTGTAATATTTTCTATAACGTCTGTCTTATTTTTTTGAACAACAGAACATATCCCTCTTATTCATTGATATGTAGATGAATTTCTAAAACTTTAGAAATTGTTCGCACACTAATTTAAATGGACAATCTATTTCCTACAATACCTTCTAGTTAGAAAAGTTTATATACACTTAAATTTGTTTTTGGCATGACAATATACAACCTGATGTTATCGAACCATCAATCCAACGAAGAAACATTGTACAAGATTAGAGGTTTTTTTCAGGACCAATGCATATTCAAGCTGCCAAAGATTGATAGCTTTTGTTAACAAACTTAGAAGCAAGAAGCCAAAAAAAATAAAAAGACAAAGTGGGTTAAAGATTGAAGTGGATGCATTTGTCTAAACTTTGAACCAAAACATATTACTCTGTTTCTCTCTCTAAATACCTACTCATTCCATTCTTGTCAATGTCAATGATTCAACACGTGGCAACCCACCATTCCCTTCTCCCGGTTTATATAAACCCTTAGCAGCACTTCATCGCTCTCAAACCAACTCTCTCTTCTCTTCTCCATTTCAACAAAGAAGCAAAAACAAAAACAGCCTTTAACTATCTCAAAATTGAGCTCTCACTTTGAAGCAACAATACTGACTACACATACTTCAAAAATGTCTTCTTTCACGGCGACTGCGGCGGTTTCTCGGAGATGGGTCGGTGGCAATCATACTCAGCCGCCATTATCGTCTCCTCAAAGCTCCATACCCATGACAAGTCGTGTCCAACGAAAGCTCAACGTTTCCTCTGCGCTTCACACACCTCCTGCTCTCCATTTCCCCAAGCAACCCACCAACTCTCCAGCCATTGTTGTTAACCCCAAAGCTAAAGAACCCGATACTAAACAAATGAACTTGTTCCAGAGAGCAGCTGCCGCGGCGTTGGACGCGGCGGAGGGGCTCCTCGTGAGCCACGAGAGACAGCATCCACTCCCTAAAACCGCTGACCCTAGCGTTCAAATCGCCGGAAACTTCGCTCCGGTGAATGAACAGCCCGTCCGACATAATCTTCCGGTTGTCGGGAAAATACCGGATTCCATCAGAGGAGTGTACGTGCGCAACGGAGCTAACCCTCTTCACGAGCCGGTGACTGGTCACCACTTCTTCGACGGAGACGGGATGGTTCACGCCGTCGAATTCGAAGACGGTGCAGCTAGCTACGCTTGCCGGTTTACTCAAACAAACCGGTTTATCCAAGAGCGACAATTGGGCCGACCGGTTTTCCCCAAAGCCATCGGCGAGCTTCACGGTCACACCGGTATCGCCCGACTTATGCTATTCTACTCCAGAGCTGCAGCCGGTTTAGTTGACCCGGCGCACGGAACCGGAGTAGCTAACGCCGGTTTAGTCTATTTCAACAACCGGTTATTAGCGATGTCGGAGGACGATTTGCCTTACCAAGTCAGGATCACTCCAAGTGGAGACTTGAAAACCGTTGGCCGTTACGATTTCAACGGACAGTTAGAATCCACAATGATCGCCCACCCGAAAGTCGACCCGGAATCCGGGGAGCTATTCGCTCTAAGCTACGACGTCGTTTCGAAGCCTTACTTAAAGTACTTCCGATTCTCACCGGACGGGGTAAAATCGCCGGACGTCGAGATCAACCTCGATCAGCCGACAATGATGCACGACTTCGCGATAACGGAGAACTTCGTGGTTATACCGGACCAGCAAGTCGTGTTCAAGCTCCCGGAGATGATCCGCGGCGGCTCTCCGGTGGTGTACGACAAGGAGAAAGTCGCAAGATTCGGAGTTTTAGACAAATACGCCGGAGACTCGTCGGAAATTAAGTGGATCGAAGCGCCGGAGTGCTTCTGCTTTCATCTCTGGAACGCTTGGGAGGAGCCGGAGACGGAGGAGGTCGTCGTGATCGGGTCGTGCATGACTCCGCCGGACTCAATTTTCAACGAGTCCGACGAGAATCTCAAGAGCGTCCTCTCCGAGATACGCCTGAACCTCAGAACCGGTGAGTCCACTCGCCGGCCGATCATCTCCGACGGAGAGGAGCAAGTCAACCTCGAAGCAGGGATGGTTAACCGGAACATGCTCGGCCGTAAGACCAGGTTCGCTTACCTCGCCTTAGCCGAGCCGTGGCCTAAAGTCTCTGGCTTTGCGAAAGTTGATCTCTTTACCGGTGAGGTCAAGAAGTATCTGTACGGCGGTGACCGTTACGGTGGAGAGCCTCTGTTTCTTCCCGGAGATGAGAACAGAGCAGAGGACGACGGTTACATCCTCTGTTTTGTTCACGACGAGGAGACGTGGAAGTCGGAGTTACAGATAGTTAACGCCGTTAGCTTGGAGGTTGAAGCGACGGTTAAGCTTCCGTCAAGGGTTCCGTATGGGTTTCACGGTACATTCATTGGAGCCAATGACTTGGCGACGCAGGTGTGAGTGTTGTGTGTATATACATACGAATACGTAGAGGTGATGGTGAAGAAGCTTCTAGAAGATAAAAAAAGAGAGAGAGAGAGATTTATCAGTGGGATGGTGTGTGCATATACGTCCCCGGAATCTTCTCCTCTTGTGTGTGTTTTTTTTTTGCTCTGTTTCGTGCTTTGTTTTTTTTTTCTCTCTTGGGGTGCAGACCGTGCAGTTTGGTAGTTCCCTATTTTTTTGGGGTCAATCTAGAAATCTGAAGGATTTTGAGGGACCAGTTTGAAGCTTTTCGGCTGTAGAGTAGCCTAGCCATTCGAGCTCAGCTGGTTTCTGTTATTCTTTTACTTATTGTTGTTCATAGTGAGAAGTAAATATCTATTATAATAAACAAGAGATTGTGTAAATATGTATGTTTGTAGCAAACATTCGCTTTTCAATAAGCTTTTGTCTATGGTTTTAATGTTATTTTAGTTGAATCAGTTTTGCTTATGGAAAGGTTTTCTGGTTTGTGACATCATTTTTGGTTCTAATGTCAAGTTGGTCCGTGGCATCAATATTCATCAAGTGATTTTTAAAAATGGACCAATGAAAGAGAGACAAATCTCAAGTAAGCTTTTGGACTTCAAAACGAAAGGTAATAACCAAATCACACGCCGTATAAATCTAGTTAGTCACTTTTGGTATTTGCATGGAAGAGAATCACCAAAGTCAATTTCTGTCGGTTCTCAAAATATAAACTAACGAGTGAAGTTATCCCACGTAAAAAGAGTATACAGTTTGAATATGGCTTGTTATTAACCTGTTAGAGGGGCATTTAGTAACTAGTCTTTGTCATAGACCTATATTAAAAAAACATAGTAATTTTGGTAAGCAGAACCGTAAACAACTAAACATTCGATTTATATGTAATGTGAGTGGTGGGTGGTAACACCGTGGAGAGACAAATCAAGATTAGTGGAATTGTGACGAAATTAACGCACTACAAGAAATATGTACATTGTTAGCGCGGGAAATATGCTATAGTAGATGTTTGATAGCGAATTCATAAATGCTATGTATGCGGCAGCCATCATAGGTACCTCTCCTATGATAGCGTTTTCTGAATGATACGAAATATACCCATACGATAGCAACATTTATATGATATTATTAACTTAACTATAGCTTCTGATTCGTGTTATGATGTACATATAATGACAGTGATATAATCCTATAACTAGAAATATAACAATTAAAAATTATTTTGAATATTTAATTAGGATTAACTAGTTAAAAGTTAAATAATTATAAATTAAATCGAAAATTATTTTGTAACTGAAAATAAAATAAATTTTATTAATAAATTATATTTGGTTTACAGATTAATTCTGGTTTACAAAACTAAACCAGAAATTAAAAAATAAAATCAGACCACTACAATTTAGGACACTTAACCAGACGTAAAAAACCTAAACCTAAAGAAAAAACTCCTGCCGCCTCCTCCATATCCTTGTCCCTCTTCCAGCAGCCATGAACTTTGATTCCTCCAGCCGCCACGAGACTTGCATACTCAAGCCGCCATGAACCTTGCTTCCTCCAGCCGCCATGAACCTTGGCTCCTCCACCTATCTTTACCAAAAACAAAACAAAACAAAATCAGATTCGTAATAGAGCAACATAGAGAAGGAGATACACAGATACGAAGAGAGAGAGAGAGAGAGAGGGAGAGAGAGAGAGAGAGAGAGAGAGACGTCGACCGTGGTGGTGGTGAGACAAGGGGGAAAACAGTGGTGGTGAGACGAGGAGGAGACGCGGTGGTGATGAGACGAGAAGGAGACGCGGTGGTGGTGAGACGAGGAGGAGACACGGTGGTGGTTAGATGAGAGAGGCGTTGAGAGAGATGGGAGAGAAGAGATATATGAGATATGAGATATGAGAATGAGAGGTTAGAGTGGAGAAGAGAGAATCGGGGAAAAAAAAAGTAGAGAAGGAGATGAGATGAGATCTGTCGTGAGAGAGAAGAAAAAAATAAAAATTAAATTGAATAAATCTCTACCTTTAGATCTAAGTTAATCCAATGGTTAATAGTGTGATCTATGTATTTGAATCTGATTGGCCAGAAATTTTGTCTTTCTTTTTCTATTTTTATTTTTGTTTTGTTCTTAAATATTTGATAATTTGTTTTCTAAGTAAATTTTCTTAGTTATATCTTATATAAAATTTTGTATTTTCGAGTTTATAATTTAAGTTTAGAGTTTTCTTTTTTGAACATAATAAGTTTATATTTATTTTAAGAATTGATGTTTAAGTTTGAAAATATTTGATTAATATCAAGACTATGATTTAAGATTTTGGATCAGAGTATGAAAATATTAGATTTGAATATTAGGTCTAAGATTTGTAGTTAAATTTTTCAAATTTTAGTTTTGAAGTTTATATTTAGAGTATTGTATGTATAGTAAAGTTTAGTGTATATGGAATATAAAGTTTTGAGTTAGGGGATTTGGGTTGAAGATAAGATCTAAAAGTAAAGTTTAATATTTTAAATTTTAAAATATAAGATTTTATGTCTAGATTTATGATTTGGGGTATAGTGTTTATGTTATAGTTTAGGGGTTGGAATATAGTATTTGGGGTTTAAATTATGATTTGAAATTAAATTATGAATTTAAATTTAAGATTTAAGTTAAATTATGAAAAAGAATAGAGTTTTAAAGTTTATATTTAGGGTTTAGGTTTTAAAATAATTTTAGGGTTTAGGGTTTTAAGCATGTACAATAAAAACCGTGGCATTTCGTGGCTATTTTATAAAGACCTACAAAAAATTTATAGCTAAATCGTAGCAAGAAAATACTCTTTATAAATTATTATTTTTTCCTTCAATCTTTGATGATTTGTTTTTTAAATAATTTTTCTTACTTATATCTTATTTCAAAATTTATATTTTGTACTTTGGAATTTAAGTTTAAAGTTATTTTTTAACATAATAAATTGATATTTATTTTAAAAATTAATATTTAAGTTTGGAAATATTAGATTAATATCAAGATTATCATTTTGGTCAACATTTAAAAAGTTGTATGTTTACACAGAATGTATAATTTATGTTTGAAGTTATGATTTAGGATATAGAGATTGATTAAAGATTAAGGATATGTGGTTAGAAAATTATAGTTTAAGATCAAGAAGATTAAATTTTAAGTTTAATTTTAAGATTTGAAGTTATAATATAAAAAGATTATAGTTTTAAGGGTTGTATTTAGGGTTTAAAACCATGTTTAAGGTTTAGGGGTTCAAATAGCTTTTCTTAGCATTATAAAAATGTTATTATAAGTCTTTCGTAGTTTTATTAAGCCGCTTAAATAATATTTTTGGCGCTTAAATCTAAATTTCCGCTAAGTGTTGGTGAAATGATGATTTTATTTTTCCCGCTCACGTAATTTTTAAAATAGCATTAATTAAGTGCTATTTTAGGTTTTTCTCTATCATAGCGTTTATCTAATGCTATTATATAATACGAAAATTTATAAATCATCTACGATAGCAATTCAGTAAAACGTGCTATAATAATGTGCTATCAATGTAGACTTTTTTTGTAGTGACGGCATTATTCTTTTTTATCAATAATTACGCATAAATTACTTTTTCTTTAATATATTTCATATATTTTACAAATTTTAACACTTAATCTGAACGTGATCTATGATTTTGGATAAATAAATGTATATACAAAGAAAGGGAGTTCAACCGTTTGAAAGAGTGTTTCGGTGTATTGAGATTGAGACATTTGCAAAGTAATTGGTACGCAAATGATTTACATTTGTTATCATTTAACAACTTTTGCTAAAGAATACCTTACAGGATATGCTTCACAGATTTAAGATTTTTTAAGTTTACGTACATGTTTTAGACTTTTAGTCATCGTATCGATCTATCTCGAAACTAAGTAACCCGACGTAGATGGATGTGTTTTCTGACATCACTCAAGAGAAGTCCTTCTAAGCTCCATGAAGAACAGAAATTAAAACAAATTATTTATTTTTAAAATTATATGCAATATATTATTTTACAAAAAAAAAAAATTATATGCAATATATATTTCATATTTTAAAATGATATTTTTTGTTTTTGTTTTTTAACATTTGTGTTTATTATTCAAACACAAGTGTATGTTCCTCCCATTGTCGACACACGAGAATGCCCCTTGTGTTTTTTTTTTTTTTTTTTTTTTTTTTTGAAAAGGTTTGATTATATTTGAAAAGGTTTGATTAATACTATCTTAAGGATTTGAAGTATTGTAAAAGCACATATAACATTTGTGAAAGTTCATTGGATGCATAAACTTAAATCGGAACAAAATTTTCGTTCGATATGGGCCATATGGCAAAATGATACGTTGGGTTGCATTGCATTTACGACAAATAGTATAGGGCAATAATATTCAGAATTTCAGATAGTTCATTAGACCGTCCACGTTTCAGTATGTTAATGTTTATGATAACCAAAAAAGTTTAAATGCGAGGGAATATATTGAAGCCAACAATAAAAAAAAAAAGAATATATTGAAGCCAACAATGATACGTTCAATACTTACCCAAAGTAGAAGGTGACTTTTATCACCCGCTAACTAAAGCCTAACTACTTTCCTCTAGTGGAAGGTTGGCACTTATGTTTTCCATTTATATATTGACTGTTACTAAGAACCTTGGCACTTAGAGCAACAGCATCGCTGTATATAGCGAGATTTCTTAGGAATTAAAAAGGTGAATTTAAATAAAAAATGGTTATAAACGCAGATTTTGTTTGTTAATTAAGAAACGTTTATATGTGGTTTGGGGAGGCACGTGTCACCTAGGCGAGACCGAAAGAAAGACGCGTGAGAGGGAGCAAAACAAATCAACTCCATTCTCTCTTCTTTCTTCTCTTTTCTCCCTTGGCTCTCTCCCGTGTTCCGGTTGTAACAACGGCGAATCGACCCTTGTTGGTCTACTTATCGAGGCCTCTGTATCCCTACGACGGTGATACGAACGATCTCTCTTCTCTCCTCTCAGTGTCGGCGTTATCTCTCTCTCGAGGCAATCTCCTCTCAGATACCGAATCGAGCCGCTCACATACCGAATCAAGGTCTGACATACCGAATCCACCGCTCACATATCGAATCGAGACCAAAGCCGTGAACCTCTGTCAACATCGATCTCTCCCCCGATTTGAACCAACAGCTGATTCGACCCATCTCTCTGCCTATTCGATTGTCAACGAGGTATCTCTCACTCCTCTGTCCGCGTTTTTCGATTTGATTGTATGTAACCCTTATTTTTTTTAGGGTTAAAATTAGGGTTTCTGTCGATTGAATGGTAGGGGTTTTGCTAGAGGTTGGTGATTGGTATTGACAATTAGGGTCGTATATATGTGATTGTAGGTTCGTGATTGAACTTTTGTTAAAATTGGTGATTGATCTCTTGGTTTATTTTCGTAACTGTGTTTACTTGTTCTTTATCCTCGTATAGCATGATTTACAGACACTGTAATGTCGCTTAAATACAAATAAATTGAAACTATGTCTGCTGTATGTATGTGTTTGATGGCAACTTTGATCACGATTTTTTAAAAAACCCATTGGTGAAAATGTGTTTCAGCATTCCAAATATTTTTAAAACCCTTGTTAATTATTTGATTTCATTGGTCTTCACCATTCATTCTTTGATGTGGTATTGTATTTTGCATTGAGTGCTTGGATTTATTTTTTGAAAATAATAGAATGACAGAACTTCGGGTATTGCTTGAGAATTCAATGAGTGATGTGTGGTTTCCTTGTAATTGTGTCTTTGAGCATTAATTATGTTACCTGGTAGCTGAAATGAAATTGATTTGCGTGATATGAGTTTAGTTTGTTCTCAACCGAAATGCAATAGTTAGAAGAATAGTTCTCATGTTTAACACTTAGTTTAGTTTGATGTGAACTATATATGAATAAAGTGAAGTTTGATTTTAATGAAAACATCAAGATATTTAATTTTCCTCTAGGCTTTGATGGTAGTGTAATAAGTTGTGATTAGATGGATACTCGTTTATGGTTAGGTCTTTAATATAGTAACTTATTGCTAGTAACATTTTTCCACTTATAAAACCCCATTCCTTGGCTTCTGTCACTCTTTATTCATACAACAACCTTCTCATTCTCAATCTTTTTAATTCGCCCCTCTCTGTTCTTTTTCAAATGGATCCAAGGGCACCATATAGCCAGTCCTCTAGCTATGTGGGCCTTTTGAACTCTCAAAATGACAGTGTTCCCCATTCAAACTTTCCCTTTGAGAGTTTCCCATCTAGTATCAACATAGGAGATTCCGAAATCCCTCCCTTCGCTAGCCAACATTATGATGAGGCTCCATCTGAATCTCAAGAGACACCAGTGGGGCGTAGGGAGAGAAAAAAATGGACCCCAGCCGATGATGAGGTCCTCATCAGTGGATGGCTTAACACTTCTAAAGATATCATAGTTGGAAATGGTCAAAAGTTAGGGACTTTCTGGTTACGTGTTGCAGAATACTATGCTGAAAGTCCTCATGCTAAAGCTACTGGTGACAAGAGAGGTCATCTCAACTTGAAGCAGAGGTGGCACAAGATCAATGAACTGACAAATAAGTTCTGTGGGGCGTATGCAGCGGCTGAGAGACAACAAAGCAGCGGCCAGAGTGAGACTGATGTGTTGAAACTCGCTCATGAAATCTACTTTGCTGATTACTCCCTAAAGTTCAACCTTGAGCATGCATGGTGTGTGTTAAGGTTTGAACAGAAATGGATTTCACTCAACACTTCTAAACCCGGTGCCAATGGTAAGAGGAAAACTGGTGAGGACGCTTCCAACCCTTCAAGCCCCAATGTTGGTGATGAGGATATACGCCCGGAAGGTGTCAAAGCGGCAAAAGCAAGAAGGAATGGTGGTAAAGGAAAGGCTCAGGTTGACTATGACCGCGTTTGGGAGATCAAGAGGGAGGATTTGGCAGTGAAGGAGAGTCTCTCCAAGCTTGCAATCCTAGACACACTCCTACAAAGAAAAGAACCACTTAGTGAGGCTGAAGAAGTGTTGAAGAACAAGCTACTCGAACTGTTGTTCTAAGTTTATTTGCTTTCTGTTCATTTGAATCCTGTTTATTTGCTTCCTGTTTATTAGTTGCTGTGTTTAAATGCTTGAAATGACTGTAGTACCGCTCTTTGTTTGCTTCATCTTTAATATTAATGTAGTTCATATATTAATCCTGCATTTTTTTCCACTTGCAATGTGTTTCAGTCCTTTTTATATATGTTTTATCTTTGTTTGCACAGGTTTCTCACATATAAAAATGTTTTGGTGAATTTTTTTCAGGTTAAGAGAGCAATGGGACGTCGTTATAGCTATAGTCAGCCATCAGAGTCCGAGGACTATGGTGGGAACTCAAGAGACAGCAGTGGGTATAGCTCTACAGAGGAGCTCATTCGGCGTGATCAAGCAGAGCTAGGCCACTCAGAGTTCCCCGAACCACATCAGTATCCTCCTCAACCCGAAGTCGAGTTTGGTTTCCCACAAATCTGCTACTGTGGAGCTCAACCTATTCTTGCTACAAACCGCTCTGATCCAGGCAGAAGATATTACACATGTGAGAACATTGATGATGGCGAGTGTCATGTTTGGAAGCCATGGGACCTCGCGGTTATGGAGGAGATGAGAGCAAGGGATAGACACACACTTGAGCTCGCTGAAAAGGTTGACTCTCTAACCATTATGAGTGACTATGAAACAGAGCAGAAGGCGGCTAAGTTAGAGTTGATTGTTTCTGAGCTAGGTAACAAGAATTCTAGGTTGAACAAGAGATTTGACATGGTTGTTGGTTTAGTGTTCGTTCTTCTTGTGGCAATAGGTTTGGTTGTAATGTTTAAGTAACAATGTATAATGTGGTATTTTGAGAAGATGAATATGTAATAGTTTAGGTGGTGAGGTCGGTTTTTTTAGGAGAGCAATGATGTATTATTGTATGTTGTATTGGATGTTCTATGGGATGTTGTATGAGATATTGTATTATTGTAACAAGCTCGGATGTTATATTATTGTATTATTGTATCAAGCTCGTATGATAAGCTGTGTTTATGTGTCTGTTTTTGTACAAGTATTATAAGCTGTGATGTCGGCAAGTATTAATTTTGTACACAAGCAACCCGTGACCCCTACATCCCAACAAAACAACAAACTCGTGTCACAAGCAATCCGTGACCCCTATATCCCAACAAAACAACCTAGTGTCACAAGGTACATGACATCACGGGTGAGACATAGGCTAGTAAAATATCTACTCACTATCACACTATAAGTAGAAGAGAACTTCATCACATTTACTTCACAACTTCATCCGTCTTCTATCTCTCTTAAAAATCAGATTAAAAATTAAGTTTTTTTTTTCATTTCAAATGGCTGGTTCATCACATTATCATTACCATAAAAATGATGAAGATGATGCTGAATTTGAATCTCTATTTGAAGAATTATTAGAAATCCCCGAAATGTTGTCCGAACCCAAAAACAGAAAAAAACGTATTTTTATTGAAAAACACCGGGAAGAAGGCGACATCCAGCTATAGAATGATTATTTTTCTGAAACTCCTACATATCCTTCTAATATATTCCGCCGACGGTTTCGAATGAGCAAGTCATTGTTCATGCGGATTGTGCATCGCCTCTCTACGGAAGTGGAGTATTTTGCTGCAACAGAAGATGCAGTCGGAAGGCGTAGTCTATCACCGCTCCAGAAATGCACAGCAGCAATACGTCAATTAGCATATGGGGGTGGGGCTGATACAGTGGACGAATATGTCCGACTTGGTAAATCAACAGCTCGGAATTGCTTGCACAATTTTACTGCCGCAATCATCGACTTGTTTGGCGATGAGTACCTAAGACGTCCAACACCCGACGATCTTGAAAGGCTACTACACAAGGGAGAAGAACGTGGATTTCCCGGGATGATTGGAAGCATCGACTGTATGCACTGGGAGTGGAAGAATTGCCCCACCTCTTGGAAAGGTATGTATTCCCGAGGAACTGATAAATCAACTATTGTGTTGGAGGCCGTGGCTTCTTATGACCTCTGGATATGGCACGCCTTTTTTGGAGCTCCAGGTACTATGAACGATCTTAATATTCATGATCGATCACCTGTTTTTGATGACATTATTAACGGAATTGCTCTCGAAGTCAATTACAATGTCAACGGCGGGGAGTACGATTTGGCCTATTATCTTACATATGGTATTTACCCGGAATGGGCGACATTTATTAAATCTATTAGTCTCCCACAGGGTGAAAAAGATTTATTATTTGCAAAAAGACAGGAATCTGCCCGAAAAGATGTTGAGCGTGCCTTCGGAGTCCTGCAAGCTAGATTCGCCATTATTAAAAATCCATCAAAGTTATGGAGTAAATCGAAGATAGCAAAAATTATGAGAGCTTGTATCATACTCCATAATATGATTGTCGAAGATGAAGAACGTGCGGATACTCGAGATGAGACATTTCACGATCAGGATATTTCTTTTTGCGTCAAGATGCCTACTGAGCTTTTCGATGCACTTGATCGCCGAGCTAGAGTTCGGGATAGACCAGTCCATAGACAACTAAAACATGATTTGATCGAACATCTATGGGATAAATTTGGAGATGAATAATAACTTTTTATGAATTGAATAAAAATATTGTAATTTGCATTTTTAATGTTTTTTCAACTTTGTAATTTTTTTTTCCAACTTTGTAATTTTTTTTTAACTTTGTACTCTCTTATGTTTTCAATTATCTATGTTATATGTTTTATTTGCTACACAAATAATTTAAAAAAATAAAAATTAAAACTAAGAACCAAAAAAGGTTTCTACCAATAATCTTCATTTCTAACCAAGTTTCTTAACAAAGTTTCTTAACCTACTTTTTACCTTAAGAAACAAAAAAAGTTTCTAGCATTGCTGATGCTCTTAGGTTACATTTAACAAATATGTATGTTTGATATGATTTCCCAATAACGGTAGAGTTTGGTACATGTACGTCGACACTAAGAACAAAATTGTATATACATCCTTGCGTGGCGAAGGTGGAGGTCCCATAACGATGGCCCAACCTAAAAAGTTGATATTGTATTACGCGAATATTTGAATTATAAAATAAGTTAGCTCGAAAAGTATCAGATGTAGAAACATTTCTGATGATGGAAAATATATAAATATATACCTTTTTTTTGCTAAGATAAAAATATATACTGTCATAAAACTGATATAATAGGGGAATGATCGAACACAACTTACGAATATGCACTTTTATGAGTGAAATCAGAAATGAAAAAGTAGCAAAACTGCTATATCATTCTCTCATTTTGAATCGATTATCAATTGAGAGGTGTGGTGGCACGTGCACCCACACATTTATTGATATTAGAAATTTTACAGGTAAAAGTATTAAAGAAAAAAAAGTTTCATTAGATCAAATGGTAAAAATCAGCATGTGCCCCCATAATATCCCGAGTTTGAACCTCCTTGCATACAAATTTATTTTTATGACCAATAATGCACCCAACACATAATTCTTCTGGATTCGTCTAGTATATCATTGCAACAAACATATGTTTTTTTTCAAATTCATAGTTTTCTTTTTAAAATGTGAAAATTGAGAGTGTGACGAACAAGATGATGTATTACCACTAAAATCGTGCCTAGTATATTATATAACAGATAAACGCCAATAACGCACGCCACATCACCTGCACTTCCTAGACTTTAACTCAATGGGGTCAAAATTATAGTATGAAATTATTCACAGCAAACAAAAGGGTCAAACTTTGAAAATGAACCAAATAATCAATAAATACTATAGTTTTATGCTTATATTAAACTAATTTTTTTTAAAAATGATAGGGGTCAGCTGACCCCCCTGCTCCTTAGTTGCAGTATATATTATATATACACACACAGTCCTAACTAACTAGTAACTACTATATATTAGTGTCATCGATCGAATAATATAGATGCAGATTTTGTTTGGATTTACTTTATAAACTAATCTGAGTCATTTGAATATTTGATGCTGTATATATACAATTTTATAGCTACAGAGTACAGAGATAGGCCAATCAATTTTATCCCCAGAAAGAAACCAACAGCACTAAACAGCTGGGGGGATTTTGTGTTGTGTGGAGGTCGACCTTTCAGCGTTAAGATAGGCCAATCAATTATTTTCTTAATATATTTATGATGTTATTTAATAATATTAGTATACTATAGTACAATATTCTTCTTTTTCGACGGAGTATAGTACAATTGAAAAATAAATATTTATGCAAAATTATATTACTATCACGCTCTTACACATATCCGTCATATAATCTTTGAATGCTCACGTGAATATCACACATATATACGCTGATTACCCTTATCCTTTGTATTGCTTGTTGCTATAAATTATCCTTGTCTTCTGATTAGACTAAACGGTGTCATAGTTTAGTCTATCCACGAAGTTTTAAATATAGTTCGCATGTTATTATACTTTAGAAGTTTAGATATTATTATTAATTTCCATAATTTGCAATATCGTGACAAAGGATCTTTCTGGAGGCAAACTACCATGGACCGCTTAAGATGATATGAACACAAAGCACGCGACTGAAAGCCACAAAATGGATAAAGCAGACCTATATTTTTCATATATTTCTTTTGGGATTTAACTCATTTAAATCAGTCATCATCGTGATATTCTCGAAAGAGATAAAATGTAGCAATCAGCCACGCGTAAAGCCTCTGGACGTATTAGAGGTTCGAGGGCCGAGAAGGACACGACCACGTGACCGTCAACGTAGCCCACGAACCCAGTCTCATAGGGCACTGACTGCTTAAGAAGAAGAACGCTTTCTCCTCATCTCTTTAATGACATGAAAACGATGCTTCGTATGACCTGATAAGATGAAGAGAACAATTAGTGAAGAAGAGAAAGGACGCCAAAATCAATCCGCCGCCATATTGAGATCTACAACATCTGACCATGGCAACTCTCCATTGTTATTCACCTTGTTAAATTCATTGATGATAGGTAAGCACAGCTTGGATGATGGACTAGTCACTTGGTTTGGTGCGACTTATGCATGTTTATGTATGACGTATCTGCTGCTTGTACATGGCAATGAACTGCTTAGCTTTCTTCTATTGTACATGTCACTTTTTTTTTTTTTTTGTACATGTCACTTTGTTAAATTGCTCAATGTAATTCTCCTTCCTATACGGGTTCCGGTATATTACTATATGTTGCTTGTTCGGATAGATCTTATATAACTCTACATAAGATCCCATTTTGAATCCAAACTCAATTTAAGTTTTGTTAATAATACTTCAAGGACTTTTAGATATCACCTCAAAATTAACATGAAATTAAGGTAGGGTACCCGTTTAAGTTTGGATAATATGCATAACATGAAATACTGTCCTATTAGATCTATTCGTGTACTTACAGATGGGATACCTTTGGTTCGGGTTTGGTTCTGATCTCGAATTCACTTACAAATGCTCAATGTTAATTCTCCCTTAGCATATTTGTTTCAGTTGCGTTCAATCTACTACGCATAGGAGGTGATGACAGATACTTGTCTCTGTTGTTTAAGCAAGAAGAATAGACTATAGGTAGAAGAAGCAAAATAATATTACAGAATCTCTTGGGATGGTTTGTGATTGGACATAGGGAGAAACAAGTCTTTAAAAGTAGAAAGCCAAGTGACGACTTCATAATATGAGAAACTTTATTCATTACATGTTCTGTGTTATTGCTGCTCTCTGGTTGTTTTGGTCTCTCTATAACCTGGCCAGAGGGCGTGGGGTGTCCCATTCGGTGGTAATGTGGTTACGGGTGATTTCACTGAGAGTCCTGCAGCCACTTAGTGCCATTGTCAGCTCAAACTCATCGCGTAGCATTTGAAGCACCTTTCTGACTCCATCCTCTCCTTCAGCAGCCAGTGAGAATACCACTGGTCTTCCAATCTGAGATTGAGGGGGCATGTTATTAGTACTATCAATGGTTTCAAGCAGCTTTATCTGGTGAATGGAAAAAGTATGATGCTTACAAATATCCCTGAGGCTCCAAGTGCAAGTGCCTTGAAGACATCAGTTCCACGTCGAACACCACCATCTAAGAAGACAGGGATTCGTCCTTGTGTCGCTTTGACAACCTGAACATACGAGAACAATGCTGAAACTGCTGAACGATAACACCATTTGACCTTTACAGTGGTGAGTGATCTTTACCTCTTCAAGGGCTGAGATTGTGGCTGGGACATAGTCAAGCTGACGAGCTCCATGGTTTGACACAATGATCCCTGCTGCACCTGCTTGAACCGCTATCCTTGCTGCAGGAGGGACAATAATAGTTGTATCTGGTCAAGTATTCTAATGAAACTAATGTGATGGAAAGCATTTGCTTGTCAGATTTTAACTCACCATCCTCTCCTGTAAGAACACCCTTGACAAGAATTGGCATTTTAGTGATTGTCTGGAGCCACTGGACATCCTGTTTATATAAATGAAAGTTAGAGTTGTCCTAAATCAAGTTTCTGTTCGAACTAATCGGTTTGATATTTATTTTCTAGACTATTGTACTCTCTTACCTTCCAGCTTAAGGTACGGTCAATCTGACCAGCAACATATGAAGCCAAGCCAGAGTCATTGGCCTGCAGGTGGAAACAGAAAGCTCAAGAAACGGAAACATCACAGCTCTGCTTTAAGACTTGTCTTATGACAATCATTATAGTATCTGATGGATGCTTACCTCGTCCATCTTTCCAAGATCAAGACCTTCAAAGTTCTTCAATGTCAAGTTTGGGGGCAAAGTGAATCTGTAGTATAAGTACGCATAGAGGTTTGAACTTTTTAGCTATATATTTGCATGTTCGGATTGTAATCTTTCCACTTGGCGTGCCTTTACCTGTTCTTGATATCAGACTCTCTACGACCTAGCCTTGGGGTGTCCACAGTGAGAGCAATGGCTTTGAATCCAGCCCTCTCGGCTCGTCTCACCAGCTGCTCAACCACATTCCTGTTCTTGTACACCTACTCAGAACAATCATGAAGTGGTAACTATATAGTGCAGACCAGGTTCATCAGGATGTAACACAAGCGACTGAGATTACTTACATAAAGCTGGAAAAATCGAATCCCGGGCCCTGTGGAAGCCACTTCTTCAACACTGGAAGTAGCCCATGACGATAGTGTCTGAAAACATCATGGAACAATGGGCCTCCAAATTTGTTTAAATTTTTTTTTTATTGAAACCTTTATAAGAAACCGTCTATAGTCTCCAAAATCTAAGAGCCGGCCTAAATAAACTCTAAACACGGTTTAAAATATAAGAATCTTTTGTAATGATGTGGTTAACATACCATGATGGTTCCAGCAGCAGAAGCAGCCCTAGCCGTAGCATATTCCCCTGTATATTAGTTTTCATCAGTCATTAGAGCTAAGTCTTAGTCTTTGAACTAGTTCTCAGTCTCTACGTACCTTCTGGGTGAGCCATCTTTTGCATGGCAGTAGGAGCAACCATGATGGGCATCGAAATTTTGAAACCCAAGACTGTAGTTGTCATATCAATCTTGCTCACATCAATCAGAATCCGAGGCCGGAAGCTGTTAAAACAGCACAAGGTAATTAATATGAAACCCACATCTCTTGCAAAACCAGTAACAGAAGCTGTTGTCTTGTCTTAAAAAAAAAAAAGTAAAACTCACAGGATTCTTGCAAAAGCGTTTCTGTTCTCTTGAAGAGTCCATTGATCCTCTGCTCCAGAGGCATAGTAGTCGTATACCATCTTAGGCAACTTCTCCTTTGCAATCGCTTCATACTCGGTAACGTTTGTGATCTCCATTTTTCGATGAAGGTTGTGACCGGCGAAGAAAGCTTATATAATTTTATATTTATCTCAACTTTTAAATATTAGCTAAAAGAAATTGGCTAAAAGTTAAATAGTTGTCAAAAAAAGAGAGAGTTAAATATGCTTTTGTGATGTGGATTAATTAGCTTTTGAATTATTACTTTTGTAATCGTATAAAAATTGTTGGCAATACAAACTTATATGGATGAGATTCTAAAGGTGAAGAATGGATAAGGAGATCAGATAGATTGTGTGTTGTCAAATTCACTAGCAGCTTGTGTGTTCCTAATAATTTGTAAGCCAATAATTGTTTTCTTTTCCTTTTAAAATATCTAAACAAGAGATAATTTATAATATATTTTTGGGGAATTTCATTGAAATATTACCATACCAATAGAAACGTTCTAAAAATCCAAATAGCATTACATAGAAAATACTACAAAGAAGAAGTAGCCAAATTTGCACACAAAAAAAAAAAAAAAGTAGCCAAATAGCATTACATAGAATCTCCAAGTAGCATTGCTACAAGGATGAAGAATGGACTGAAGGTATAGAACTAGCCATCCAGTCATTGTTTATGTGATTTCAATACAGCAAGAAAACAAGTTCTTGAGATAAATGGTAACGTAGAAGACAAGTCACCAATATAATAAGAATCTCATTAGGTTTAGGTCTGTGCTGTTGCTGTTCTCTGTTTCTTTGTGTTGCCTCTCTATAACCTGGGCAAATGGCGTGGAGTTTCCCACTCAGTGACAATGTGGTTACGTGTGATCTCAGTGAGAGACCTGCACCCACTTAACGCCATGGTTAGCTCAAACTCATCACGTAGCATTTGAAGCACTTTTCTGACTCCAGCTTCTCCTTCAGCAGCAAGTGAGAATACCACTGGTCTTCCAATCTGAGATTTGAGAGGGCATAAAGATAATGTGTTGTTAGTACTTTCAATGGTTTCAAAGAGCTTAAACTGATAAATGGAAATATGATGATGCTTACAAATATCCCTGAGGCTCCAAGTGCAAGTGCCTTGAAGACATCAGTGCCACGTCTAACACCACCATCTAAGAAGACAGGAACTCGTCCTTGTGTCGCTTTAACAACCTGAACGCATAAGAATAACATTAATACTTCTTGACAACACAAATTGATGTTTTTAGTTGAGAATGATCTCTACCTCTTCAAGTGCTGAGATTGTGGCTGGGACATAGTCAAGCTGGCGAGCTCCATGGTTTGACACAATGATACCTGCTGCACCAGCTTGAATTGCTATCCTTGCTGCATGAGGAACAATAGTAGTGGATTTGGTCAAATATTCTTATGAAACTAAAATGATGGAAAACATTTGTTTGTCAGATTTTAACTCACCATCCTCTCCTGTAAGAACACCCTTGACAAGAATTGGCATGCTGGTGATTGTCTGGAGCCACTGCACATCCTGTTGGCGTACATGAAAGTTAGTTAAGTCTGGATCAAGTTTATGATTCCAACTACTCATGTGTTGCTATACTATCTTATGATTTGTTGTATTCTTGTACCTTCCAGCTCAAGGTTCGGTCAATTTGACCAGCAACATATGAAGCCAAGCCAGAGTCATTGGCCTGCAGGTAATAACCATAACAAGTTCAAGAAAGTATTAGGAAACTATAGTGGATCATTGTCTGGAGGCAGACTATATTACTTGGTATGATCTGATGGATTCTTACCTCGTCCATCTTTCCAAGGTCAAGACCTTCAAAGTTCTTCAATGTTAAGTTTGGAGGCAAAGTGAACCTATAGGAGAAGATCAACACACATTATTAATCTACAATTTCTAGCTATATGTTTGCATGTTCGAATCCAATCAAACTCTTATGACATTGCAATGGATGCTGCTTTACCTGTTCTTGATATCAGACTCTCTGCGACCTAGTCTTGGGGTGTCTACAGTGAGAGCAATGGCTTTGAACCCAGCTTTCTCGGCTCTTCTCACTAGCTGCTCAACCACTTTCCTGTTCTTGTATACCTTCACATAAAAATCATAACGCCTGAACCATCAAACGTGACTACTTTTCAGCATTTAAATCCCTATATGCGGTTTTAAACGAAACAGTAAAATAATAAACACACAAGACTCCAATCAGACTCGGTTCGTAGCAACGGTTGTACAATAAGCTGCTTAGATAACTTACATAGAGCTGGAAGAATCGGATCCCTGGACCAGTGGAAGCAACTTCTTCGACGCTGGAAGTAGCCCATGACGAGAGGGTCTAAAACATCATGGAAGAAAATACTTCAAACTAGAGACATGGTTTATGCATGGATGATGGCTAATGAAACTAATAACACCAAAAAGTTCAATAGTCATGCTTTAGATGAAAACATTGTGACAATATTATAATATACCATGATAGTTCCAGCAGCAGACGCAGCTCTAGCCGTAGCATATTCCCCTGTATTAGTATCCATTAGAACGATTCTTAATACTAAAGCAAGTTTTCATTCTCTACATAACTCGGTTTCTAAGAGTTTCTGTACCTTCCGGGTGAGCCATCTTTTGCATGGCAGTAGGAGCAACCATGATTGGCATGGAGATCTTGAAACCCAAGACGGTTGTTGTCATATCAATCTTGCTCACGTCTATCAGAATCCTAGGCCGGAAGCTGTTAAAACATCCCAAAGTATATTATGTCAAATCACATCTCTTGTGAAACCATATAATAAAAAGAGTATATTATCTTAAGAAGAAAAGAAAAACTCACAGGATCCTTGCAAAAGCGTTTCTGTTTTCTTTAAGAGTCCATTGGTCTTCTGCACCAGACGCATAGTAGTCGTATACCATCTTAGGCAACTTCTCCTTTGCGATCGCTTCATACTCGGTAACGTTTGTGATCTCCATCTTCTGATGCTAATTTGTCAAAAGAGTAAAAAGGCTTAGAGTTTCAGATACAAGTCTCTCTGTGGCTTGAACACATAATCACTTACCTTTTGATGGGATGGGAATGAAGCTCTCGAGAAATGAAGGGTGACTGTAACGAGAGCTTATATTATATATCCAAACGTTTTATTTAGTTAAATGTTAAATACTTGTCATGTTTTAATTTGTTACAGTGTAAGAATAGTTGACAAGTGGGGAAGATAATATATGGATGAGGAGCTGGAGGTGAAGAATGGATGAGGAGATACGGCCAAAGATCAGATGGGTCTGTGTCTGATCCACAAGCAACTTGTGTGTTTCTTAACTTCTCTTTCGTATTATCGTTCACAATCTCGAGGGAGGATAACAATTTCAGAAGCCAATTGTTTTTCTTTCTTTTTGATGATGGGTCTATCGTCTAGGCACTTTTTTCGGATTTCAGATTATCAATATAATACCAATAAATTAAGGTTATCTAATACCCAAATTATTCAAAAATCAAAATTACCGAAATAATCTGAAAAATAGTTTTAAAATATTAATACATTGTTTGAAATTTTCAGTAAAAAGCTGCACAAATGTTTCAAAAAAAAAAAAAAAAAAGCTACACAAATTAATGAAAGTATATGAATCAACCTAAAACCTAAAGTAAATCTACCAAAATCTCCAAAAGTATTTTAAACCTAGATATGGGATTAAAAAATTTAGTTAACTATGTATTTTTCAAAAACTATTATGCATTTCGATTTGGTCGAGATTTTTGATATCCAGAACATAAATTATAAATTTGTTTTGGATATATATTAACAAATATGAAGCTCGATTTGGGTTAGAATTTAGGATATTACTGATTTCTCCGCTACCACCCGCAAACGCACCTTTTGCGGTTGGTAGTAGTTGTTGGTGTTTTTCAACAATCACTCAAACCGCTTTAAACTGCTTCAAACCATCCTAAACCTCATAAATTTAAAAGTTGGTTCCAGCTAGCGTTGGCGATTGCGGGAGGATTTTTTTAATTAAAACAATATACATATAAAAAATATGCAATAAAATTTTTAAATTAGAATTAAAAAAATGCTAAAATATATCTATTGTATTTTAATTATATTATAAAAATTTTAAATAAAAATATTTATATAATTTAAAAAAAAATTAAACTATAATTTTCTAAATATAATTTTTATATTTATTATAATATTATGATTTTTGATATTTTATAATTATATAAAATGTAAATATTGTTAATTTATTATTTAACTATTGTTGTATTCGGTAGATAGCCAGTCATAAGTATCTCGCAAACGCACCAATTTCTAACCGCAGAACCAGTCATATAAATCTCTTACAACCGCTAGACACTGCAACCATCCGCATCCGCAAACTCCCGCAACCGCAACCACTGCGTTTTAACCAGTCAGACCCTAACACTAAGGGTGTGACTTATTTCTCCACTACTATCCGCAAACGCAGATTTTGCGGTTAGTAACGGTTGTTGGCGTTTTGCAACAATCATTTAAACAGTTCTAAACCTCATAAATTCAAAAGCTGGTTCTAGTTAGCGTTTGCGGTTGCGGGGGTTGCAGAAAGATAATTTTTTTCTTTTTCTTTAAAAAATATAAATACAAAAATAAAAATATTCTATAAAAAAATTAAATTGGAATTATAAAATACTAAAAATATATATATATATATATATATATATATATTATATTTTAATTAATATTATAAATTTAAAAAATAAAAATATTTTTTATAAGTTTTAAAAATTTAAAACTATAAATTTCTAAATATAATATTTAATCGCTGCTGCATTTGATACTTAACCAATCATGTGTATCTCACAAATGTACTAATTTTTAACTGTATAATCAGTCATACAAATTTTTTTAAACGGTAAAAACTGTAACCATCCGTATTCACAAATTCTCATAATTGTAACTGCTACGTCTGAACCGCTCAGGCTAGAAGAGTCCAATTTTGTAATTGATGTAGTATATGATGAATTATAAAACTGAGAAAAACAAGTAAAGCGTGCGAGGGTGTAATGGGCCTCATACAACAGAAAATAGGTTTCACTATAAGCTTACGAGCCCAAATCGTTTAGGCTTTTCGTATGAACTAACAGACTACAAAACACTGTCCGTCAAGGACAATAACAAAGTGGGAAATCACCTTTTTCGTATGAACTAACAGCCGTGTCTTCCGCTTTTTTTTTAAAAAAAAATTAAATTAACCCTAAGAGACGTCATTAAGGAACGCGATAATGATGGTCTTAGTCCCTTAGATAAATCAAAAATCTAACCAGTTTGTTAATCTTCTAATAAGACTTTTCTTACAATTCTACATGGCAAGTCTGTGATCCTCTTAACATGTGAGGCTGGGAGTTGGATGATCATCTATTCATCTGCATGTAGGCATTAGATGTCGTGTCACATGTCTTGCTTCTTTTGCATTTTTAAAGATCCGATGCAGATATATTCATTGTTTATCAACAACTCTACCTAAAAAAACTTTCTAATTACGAGTCTGTTGTAGATAATAGGATTAGCAGGTATATTTCAAATGCATGCATGTAGTGCTCATAGCGACACATCAGGATATAGGACAAGTGCATTTCCAATGTACATCTCTATTTTTTCCTATAAAATAAAAATCTTTATTATAGAGATGAAAATGTTCTAATGTATGCATTTATAATAGAATTCTTCTATTTCAGAAAAAAACATAGAGGAAAATTATTTTTTACCTTTATATTTAAAAGTGGAAATAGCATATTTTTATATTTTTCCCTATAAATAGATGAACTCTATTATATAGGTATACATTAAAGTATTTTCACTTTATAATAGAGTTTATCTATTTTAGAGGAAAATATATAAATAGAAATAAGAAGTGGGTTGAAAATAATCTAAAACCACTGAAAAAACGTAGTTTAGAATTTCTCTTTTGTTCTCGAATCATGTGATAAGGGTAAACTAACAAGAACTACTTATGTTGGAATTTCGAAACATTGAGTTATTTAAATAAAATGCATGGTTAATTGCGTTATTGTTTTATTTAGATTAAGAAAACATGTGTGATTCATGATTAAAAACAATGATGTGTGATTTCTGATTAAACAAACATGTGAATGGAAGAGGCCACTATGTAAGATCCCTGTTCTAAAACTCGCCCGCCTGGGCGAGTAAGCGGCCGAGAACGCGTTGTGCGGTGAGCTTCCGTGGCGAGTTGGACATGATCGGTGCCATTATCCGGCAACCCGAGTTTTGACCGCAGACACCGTAGTTTAATAGTAATCGGCGATTAATTATCTAAATCCGCGTAGTATAAATCGTTAAAACCACCAAAACCAAGTTGTGATTTTGATTTGTCAACTCCAATAAAGATCAAATCGAGACTAAATGATGCTGAATCGAGTCTAATCATTCGTAGAAGTGCAAGATATGGTGACAAGATAAAAGAATTGCAGGAATAGAAAATGTAAGGATATGAAGAAGATAATGATAATTACGTAAATGCCATTCTCTTAAAGAAAAAAAAAATAACAAAATGAGCTGTCGAACTTGAGACATATTGACTAAAAGCAATATTAATACCACCAGACCACATACAAAACTGAACGTTGTTACTCACAATTCATCTAATATATAAATTATATTTTTGTGATTAATTTGGTATTTATTCACAAATCTATAATTTTAGTAAAGGATATTTTATACATACACATGTATTACTCATTAATATATTGTATTATACATATAAATTAGGTATTATACGTATAAAAGTACAAAAAATTCCTCCCCGCGTACTCCCCGAGTTTTTTCCGCTTTTTCAATAAATCGTTAGGCCCATGTGTGCCGCACGCGTAGCGCCTAGCGAGTTTCCGAACAGGGTGTAAGATGCATGAATAAACAACTAAAAACTAGGAGATTGGCCTCATGACTAGTGCCTTCATTTGGGAACTGGAGTAAACAAAAAAAAGGAAAAAGAAACAAAAGCGTGGGACCAAAAGTCTGCATCGGCCATCTAATGTGTCCGATACTTCCTTTACGTGTTCACACTCCTTCCTCTTACCTTCTCGATTAGTACAATCATTTGAAATCTTATATTAATAAACATTATTCGGTGCCTTCGTAAGATATGTGTGTTCACACCTACTCCACGAGTGTAATAATATGATGTAAACACAAACTATTTCAGTTTATAAATAACGTAAAAGATATTAGTATGTAAAAATTAAAAAAAAATTGCGAATGTTCGGTTCCTTCACAAGATATGTGTGTTCACACCTACTCCACAAGTATAACAAACAACGTAATATGATGTAAAGACAAACTATTTCAATTTATAAATAAGGTAGAAGATATTAGTATGTAAGAATATAAAAATTGTGACTACCATTTAAAAATGTTAGTTCACATTGTCAAGTAGCAGAACATATTTAATTCATAACTGCAGCTACCTTTTATAGTTAGTCTATATTGTTAAATATCACATACAAAAGATAGTGGTTCATGTGGTGTATAAAAAACACACACAAATATTCACTAGATTATTTTTATCACCATTATTCACAAAATTAATGTTCAAATATATCAGTTATTTTTAAGATTAATTTCCAAAATTAGTGTTTTTATATTCGTCACTTTAGAAATTTCACGCAGAGCCTACTGTGATTAATGTTTTATTTGTCATTTTACATTTTATAATTTATAAATTGCCACAATAATTATTCAGTTTGACAAAAAATTCAATAGGAAATTGATGTCTGCGGTCAGGCATGCTAAACTAGTGTTAAAAAGAATTAGAGTAAAAACGTGGTCAATAATTTTGCTTTGAATAGCACGAAGCACGCAGATTTAGTAGAAAAGTATTTTATTGGCTCGATCATGATCAAAGTAGTTTGCTTCTAAATTTAGCCAACTTAGAGAAACGTATTCACATACTAGTTTGCTTCCAAATTCGAATTACCCAGAGAGTATTTCGAATGGTGAGTTCTCATGTAGTATTTCATCATTAAAAAAACATATGTATTACTAAAGAGAAAATAAGAATCCCTCTCTCAAATTAGCAATTGTGAGTTATATAGTTGGTTCATATTATTTATCATTTAATTTTATAAAGTAATTATAATTGTTAGATACTTTTTTCAGAGTAATGTAGATGTTCTAAGTATAAAATAAAATAAAAAAACTAAAGAATGTAACAAGAATGAAATGAGAGTTATAGAAAAAAATAAAAATAAATATTGGAAAAGACAAGTAAAGTCAACTTGCGTGTTCACACTCGTACCACATGGTTCTGTC
This sequence comes from Brassica rapa, assembly GCF_000309985.2. Lineage (NCBI taxonomy): Eukaryota > Viridiplantae > Streptophyta > Magnoliopsida > Brassicales > Brassicaceae > Brassica > Brassica rapa. The sequence goes on along the minus strand of NC_024797.2, from coordinate 17,980,739 downwards.
TCACCTCAAAATCCGTCAAGATTTTCTATTTATGAACCAAAAGGAAAGGTATCTTCTCCTCCAATCCAAAGCAGATACCTTTTCCCGAAGCAACCTCACAACAACGTGATCAATGAAAGCCGCCGTTTTCCGCAACGAAGCCGGAGACGAGGAAGAAGAAGAAGAATCAGTCTGTAACGTCTTCGACGGCGATGTAGAAACGACGTCGTCCCACGACACCAAAAACAACCTCAAGGGCTTTTTCACTTCCTTGCTCTTGATGGAGGAGCACGAGAAGCAAGACCAGGAAGCTCGCACCGTCGCTTCCCGCCGCGAATTGTCCGAGTTCCAGTCTAATTACCGGAAAAGAGCAAGAACCATGTCGGAATACTACTCCGATCTCAACGCTCACTACGAGGAAAACGGAGATATCAAAACAAAGAAGCCACGCGCCTCACGCGCTTCACGCGCCGTCGCTTGCGTGTCTGCCGCTGCGACAGAGTGTTTTGAGTTAGAGGGCGAGAGCAGCGAGATAACCGGGTCCGGTTCGGCCGGTACGGGTCAGCAGAGGCGGTTATGGGTTAAGGACCGGAGCAGAGCGTGGTGGGAAGAGTGTAACCGTTTCGACTACCCGGAAGAGGACTTCAAAAGAGCGTTTCGAATGTCCAAATCCACGTTTGAGCTAATCTGCGAGGAGCTGAACGCAGCGGTCGCGAAAGAAGACACCGCGTTACGAAACGCGATTCCCGTGCGGCAGCGAGTCGCGGTTTGCATATGGAGGTTAGCTACTGGAGAGCCTCTCCGTCTCGTCTCCAAGAAGTTCGGTTTAGGAATCTCGACTTGTCACAAGCTTGTTCTCGAGGTATGCAAAGCGATTAAAGATGTTTTGATGCCTAAGTATCTTCAGTGGCCTGATGATGAGTCTTTGAGAAGCATTAGAGAGACGTACGAGTCCATGTCTGGTATACCAAACGTTGTTGGGTCTATGTACACTACTCATGTACCCATCATAGCTCCTAAGATTAGTGTCGCTGCTTATTTTAATAAAAGACATACTGAGAGGAACCAGAAGACTTCTTACTCCATCACAATCCAAGCGGTTGTGAACCCGAGGGGTGTCTTTACGGACTTGTGTATCGGATGGCCCGGGTCGATGTCTGATGATAAGGTGTTGGAGAAGTCGTTGTTGTATCAAAGAGCTAACAGCGGAGGTCTTTTGAAAGGGTTGTGGGTCGCTGGTGGGGTTGGTCACCCGTTGTTGGACTGGGTTTTGGTTCCGTACACGCAGCATAACTTGACGTGGACGCAGCACGCGTTTAACGAGAAGATGAGTGAGGTCCAGAGAGTGGCTAAAGAAGCGTTTGGGAGGTTGAAAGGAAGGTGGGCGTGTCTGCAGAAGAGGACTGAAGTGAAGCTTCAGGATTTGCCTACGGTTTTGGGTGCGTGCTGTGTGCTTCATAACATATGTGAGATGAGAGGGGAGAAGATGGAGAGGGAGCTGGTGGTTGAAGTGGTTGATGATGAGGTTTTGCCTGAAAACGGATTGAGATCGGTTACTGCAATGAAGGCAAGAGATGCTATCTCGCATAATCTATTGCATCATGGACTCGCTGGTACTTCTTTCTTATGAAAAGAGGACTGTGGAAATGTTATTTTGGTGTCTCCTCGTATAAGATATAAGATTAAACTCACTTTGATTCTTTTGTTTATGCATATTGGATTGTACCTTTAGATCACAGGTGCTATATGAAGCAGGTAGAAGATACAAAATATACATACTATATAAGCAAGAATGTGTAATAGCTGAATGGGATATTACTATGGTAGTGTGGAATGTGAGTTGAACCACCAAGGTGTTTTTTGCCTTTTCTGTTATAGTGATTCAAATAACGACATGATTTGATGATACTTCTGTTTGACCGGTCTACATAGTTTTGGTAGATATACACAACGTAAAATTTTGAAAATATAAAATAGGAGGTATGTGTTATATTTATTGTGATGTCAATTATAGAAAGTCTTGTTCACCAAAATTTACTTGTACTTGGTCTCCAAGCTAAACCCTCATATTGTATCCCTATATAAAGAGTTTATTATTCATGGAATAAGACACACCAATTCCTCTCTTCTCTTGTCTTCTCTTCTTTATTCAAAACAGTATGGGCTTATGTTACTGAAACATGTAATTTCCCCCTGAAACTAGTGCCTTTTGACAAAACTATAGAGCATGTGTAATTTGCTTATAAAGAAACCCTCTCACACAGTATTTAAGATATCAGGTTTCTTAGACTTTTTTATTACACACTAGTGGTTTGCCCGCCCTATGGGCGGGATGTTGTTTCAATTATTTATGTGTTGTATTCCATTGTATTTTTAAATTTGATATGCAGTTTTTTTTTTGCAAGTGTATGGATAGTCAATAGTTTGAGTGTGAAATTCTTGTTATCATGGCTGTTTTGAGCAGCTTCAGCCAGTGTTAGAGATGATGGCATGACATGTCTGATGTTGGTTCTTGACGACTACATAACTCTAGAGATGATATCTCATTGGATGTTTTGAATGAGTTGTTCGAAACTTGATGTTGGTTGATCTGCTTTCATTTTGTTACATATTTTGTGTAAGAGATAGTTGTTGTTTTTGTGTTGGAGGTTTTGATTTATAGTCATGTAAAATTTATATTAATAAGACGTTTCATCTTTGGTGTGGTAGTGTAATCAGTTGTAAAATTTTATTGCGTTAATTATAAGACATATTCTTTCCATTTCCGAAAATAAGATTTTTTAGAGTATATTCTTGTTCCACTAAAATAGATTTTCTATATTTTTAAGGTGTATACTTTTGAGAAACATTAATTGTGAATATTTTGAATTAATTAAATTTTATTGGTGGATAGTTATTGAAAAATGTATTGAAAATTAAATTGTAAATATTTATTATATTCTTAATAAAATTGAAAATTCTAGAAAATCTTACTTTCGGAAACAGAGAGAGTATGTTTTTGTAACGTAGGGGAGCTATTAATTATTTTGAAATTAACAATGATCCTCTTACATTGGTAATAGTTTAGTAATTAAGTTTGGGGGATCAACTCGGTGTTCCGTTTGCCAAAATAATTTATCAATATGTTTGAGTTATTTATTTATTTCACTAAGGAGTATTTGTTTGTTTTGTTTGGGTTATATGCAGGTTTATCTTAAAATCAAGCACTGTTTTATGCATTTGTACTTAGCTGAATTTGTCTATATTATGTGCATGTGACACTAAGAATAGAATTCTCGTAAATAGACTATTTTCAAACTTTTGTTACAAAAAGAGATTCTCAGAAAGAAAATGACCAAAATGTTCATTTAATAAGTCTTCTTTGCAGTTTCAGATTATTACTATTTTTTCAAATTTAAAATTTTTTATAAAAAAATTTTGATTTTTTTTATTTGTGTTCAATTTTTTTTTTGAAATTCGAAAATACTTTTTGAAACTATTTAAAATATTTTTATTTTCAAATTTTTAATATTTATTTTTTATTTATAAAATTTTTAACTTCAAACCCTAAAGTCATTGAAAGTGTTGGACCGGCACTGCCTCAACGTTGTTATTCTCCAAACATTTCTCTATTATAAAAGTGAAATTATCCAATATACTCGATGGATTATCAGAGAAATATCGGAGGTTCATGTTTGTAAAAAGGGCAAATCTCCAAAATAGCACATTTCTAAGTTTATATCACAAAAATAGCACTCAAAAACTAAAATGACCAAAATAGCATTTTATCTTTTGAAAAATTTAAATTTTTTTATTTTTCAAAATTTGAAATCTTATCCCCAAAACCTCACTTCTCAACTCTAAACCCTAAAACCTAAACTCTAAACCCTAAACCCTAAATTTTAAACCCTAAACCCCACTCCTTGAGTGTTATTTTTGTGACTTTTGGCCTTGAGTGCTAGTTTGAGAATAAAAACTTGATTTAGTGCTATTTTAGTCTTTTTCTCTTGTAAAAATGACAGGCAACTTCTGTCCCTCAAGCGTAACCATTAGAACCATCCAAGTGTAGTTAGTGTTATAATTAACTGATTTTTCCGACAAAAGGATTATGATTGGTTAATGGTCCCTTTCTTGCCTAATTTGTAAAATAAGTTTGCATATTCATTGATTAAAGAAAACGTATTACAAAGAATTAAATGGAGGATGATCGTTAAAAAAATGATTAGCTAAATATTTTTTAGAATACATATCTAAATTAAGATTGCGCCATGTCCAAGATGAGATCAATTGGAATATACCGTAAAATTTGTGTGTTTATTGTTTGGCTGCTAGTGCTTATTAGAAAGAATGACCAAGGGACTATTGCAAAAACAAAAACTCACGTTGGAACAATTTCATTGACGGTATTTTTTGAGTTATTGACATCTTCCTAGTTAAGGGACTTTAGGCCTTTAGGGCCTTATACATACGGTCTCTTTTCTTATTAATAGATGATGTCTTTTCCATGGGCCTTAACTATTAACTGGGCAATGAAATCGAACGGAACGCAAAAATGCAACCTGAGCTCTGATCTCCAGATTCTGATCAAGATCCACCGTCTTCCTCCACCGCAACGCTTTTGACCGCCACTACTCGCCACCTATCCACTGTCGGATCTCCTAAAACCATGACAAAGAAGATCGACCAAAACACCGACGGCTTGCTCAAACTAAACATGATTAGCTTTACGATTCCAATTCTCTTCAGCCATAAACTCGGTATCAACCGTTACGGCTCCACTGTGTCTGTAGCTGCTGATAATCTTGCTGCTCACACATCTGGCTCAGCTGAGAATAGAACCGTAGAGAAGACAGCTTTTGATGTGAAGCTGGAGAAGTTTGAAGCGGCGTCGAAGATTAAGGTGAATAAGGAGATAAAAGCATTTACGGAGCTGGGACTGAAAGGATCCGGAGGCGATGAGAATCCAAGACGCACGACGATCTCGGCAATGTTTGAACAGCAGCCAGCTTTAAAATCCGCTAGGAAAATTCTTGAATCCGCCATCGGGTTGATGCTTAACAGAGAGTGTTCTTTCCGAGAACAGAGAGGTGTAGTTGCTCATCGCATTCACCGAACACATTTATAGGCGAAGGTGCAATCGGTTACCGTAGATGATGATGAGGCTGATTAATTGCGAGAGAGTGGGAGGAGATCGAAATCACTTGAATGATTGGAGTAATGCAGAGGAAAACAGAAACTGCAAACGTTACAAAGAAGCTGCTGGGATTTGGTGAATCTCGAACGGCACGGCAACTTTGTTAGCCTCCTCCCCCTATTGAAAGAAATCCAAAATAAATTCTGGTCAAAGTATGAGGAAAAAATTAGTGGGCCACTGAATTTGACATTTAAAAACCAAATAGATTGCAACGCGACGGAACATTTTTTGTGATTGAAGAGAGTGTGCCACGTGGCACAATATGAGAATAGGAGAGGTGATGTGGACGCAGGAGGAGCCTTTCTCAGCAACTTTATTATTATAGATTTCTAATGGTTAACTCCATTTTTTTTCTTCAAAAAAAATGAAACAAAATCTCATGTTTTTAAATGGTTTGTTTCATTCTTCAAAAAAAAAATTCTAAATATATTCTATCACCACTTTAAAATTAATTATTAATAACATTTTAGGAGGGGTAAGTAGAAGTAGAATTATTAATACGACAAATGTTCTTGGCTACTCACATGTCTTTTTTCCATTTGCAAATGATTTACCTGCAACAAACAAATGTTACAAGAGAAAATAACTTATGATTTAGACATGAATCCGTTTCCTATATAAAACGTTTTGGTAAAACATTTCTTTCTTAGCTAGCCAATTGAACTCAGTACATTGTCATTTTTGTAACCCAATTTCAATTGGTCATATTGTATTGTACCTTTTGATCAGATATGCTATATGCAGCAGGTAGAAGATACAAAATATGCATATTATAAGCAAAAATGATGTGTAATAGCTGAATGAGATATCACTAAGGTAATGTGGAATGTGAGATGAACCACCAAGGTGTTTTTTTTTCCTTTTGTGTTATAGTGATTCTTGACAAAAAACTATAGAGCATGTTTAATTGCTTTTAAAGAAACCCTCTCATATAGTAATTACGATATCAATTTTCTTAGACTTTTCTGTTAAAGGAGTTGATAAGATATCAGCTCTCTTATGCTTTCCTGTAAAGGAGTTTTAATATGATCAAAGGTACTATTAAGATTTTTAAACAATATGTTAAGTGATCAACTCTCATGAGATATCACGAATTAGTTTCTAATAATATCGTTGGTTGTATCAGGAACATATACTGCCATTGTATATATATTTGCAGTTACCTCCAGACGTTAATTTGGGATCTAACATATGAAATCACCAGATTACAACTACATATACCACTTAACTTTTTTCTCAGAGTAAAGAGACGGAGAATATAAAAAAATATACGAAATAATGTATTAAAGGTGAAAGAATCAATCCAATGCCAATATCTTATAAATGAAATTGATCCAAATCCAACTTTGAAAGCAAAGTATAAAAGAACAATGACAGAACAAAAAAGAATGTGGAGAGTTCGACACTATTTGGTTCTAGAATTATTTCTAGTTAAATTAAATAGGTTGTTGAGTATACATTGAGAAAGGAATATAATAATCTTAGCATATGGTTCTCATCTAAGCAGAAACATATTATCCCACATAATCAGTTTGATTTTTCAAGCACAATGTTTGTATGTAATAGTCAAAATAAACAAATTAATATTTGTATATGGGTTATCACCTATCATCTGTAAATTTGTAAAGCTAATTGTAAATATTATGTTTACATCTTTACCCTTAAAAAAGAGTATGTAACTTAACATACATTGTCATTTTGAACTTTTTAAAATTCTCCAATGTTTAACTTTCCAGCAAAACACAATTTATCAAGAAAGCATCTTTGTATCAAACCTACCTAAGTGGTTTATATATGTTCAACCAACTAACTAAGCAATGAACATTTCACTCCAAAAACCAATTTTTAGATCATCAAAATGGGTCTCATTATCATCACCCTGATGGTCATGATCATACAAGTTGCATCAACATCGTCCGACCAAATAGATGTTCTCACTCCTCTTTGCATCAGTGAATGCTCCACCTGTCCCACCATCTGCTCTCCTCCTCCCTCCAAACCGCCACCCTCCACGTCACCACCTCCGTCTCCCTCATTGCCGTCATCCTCTCCCCCACGGCCGCCACCTCCGTCTCCCTCATTGCCGTTATCTTCTCCGCCACCAACACCGCCACCGCCTCACAAACGTTCTCCACAACCGGGTTCACCTCCACCGTTAATCACGGTCATCCAACCGCCACCACCAAGATTTTACTATTTTGAGTCCACACCGCCACCTCCACCGCTTTCTTCCAATGGAAAAGGTTCACCGCCATCGCCGCCTCCGTCCCCAAAGGGGCAGCAGCCTCCTTACCCATATCCTTATTTCTATTTCTATACGGCATCAAATGCCACACCTCTCCTTTCTTCTTCTTTCTTGATTTCTCTTTTTATATCTTGTCTCTCTATTTTGCTTAATAACGCTTAGTTAGTATAAAAGACTCGACGACTCTATTGTAAGTTTGTACTACTTAAATACTATTGTTTTTTATTTTTGGTGTAAAATACCAATATGCTAATATCGATCATCAAAAGCAGACGGCAGCAAAACAGAGTGTAGTACCAAAGTATTTGAAATTAGGAATGTGAAAACGAGCTACTCGATCGACCGACCTAATCTAGCTGATTGCGTCCACGACCAAGTCGTACTCGTACATGCATGGGACATAGGCTATCGATTCAAAGTCTAGAACTACTGTATATATATCTCACTTATCTTTTACAAATGTATAATGTTTCTTCAGTCATGAACTAAAGATTCAATTAGGGCACCATTTTGTAGCGAGACATGTAAATGTGAATAATATATGACAAGGTGTTGTGAATAAAATACGTAGATTTACATTGTGACAAACCCATTTTAAGTCGATTACATATTATAAATCGACTTGTATAAAAAAAAAAGAGAGTATGAAACTAACCTATGAATGATGTGATCATGTGAAGAAGAAAAAAAGGTCTCCAGTTAAATTTTACCTTTGGTTAATCCTTTGGTTGACGCGGTGAAAAAACAAAGAAGAAGAGTTAATAAAATAAAAATTGAAAGAGCGATTGATTTCAGATCCAAACACAGAAAAATCGTGAAATCTCCTCCTCTGTGTTGATCCTCCTGGATCTGTATACATTCTTCTAGAAGGTCGTGGAGATGTCTCCATCGATAAGCATCTCGAGTCATTTCGAATCGAGTTCTACTGATTCACGTTTTGCTTAGAAAAGACGAACCGTCTCGGGATGAACTTGAAGCAATTAAAGAGAGGTAACTTCGGTTTATGCCTCTTCTTAATAACTTCCTCTTGTATCTGATGAAGTAGCTAACATAGGATGTGTTTGCATATTTTCTCTCAGCCTGAAGAAAGACGCGTCCTCATTTCTTCGGTCATGTGGATGGTACGATCAAGTACACTCCTCCATGCGTGCCAAGAAGAGAGTGTGTACAGAGCAATCAGGAGGAGATGGTGAAGATAGTAACGACTTAAGGTAAGTGAAACCCTACTTTTTCATATCTTTTCTCATATCTTAAGATAGAACTTGCACAAATAGGATTATAACTTTTTGTTGCTTTCTTAGAATTCATTTTGGACGCTGTGCAGGAGGAGGTTGATAGGAGATGTAAAATCAAGTTCCCTTCAGATACCAGATGAATTGAAAGCGCATCTTGTAAACCGGCTCCGGAAAATTGGCAAGAAGAAATACTCGTGAACCATTCATGGTTTGCTTAACCGGTTAAAAGTCTCTACGTGGTCCCTCTACACTCTCCTCTGTCCTCAATTTCACCACATCGCTCATATTGCTTGAAGCATCCCGTTGGTTGTGTCTGGTGATACAGAGAGAAGGTATCAAGATTTTTTTCATGTGAGGGTGAAAAGGGAATTTGTTTTTCCTTATTATTGTTACATTTTTAGAAGAGAGTAACAAGTAATTAATGGAAAAAAGGATCGTGTAATATTTTGAGCCTTCGCTGAACTTTTTTGCCCTTATGGATGAAATGATCTTAGTCCATTGTAGACTAATATAAGAGCGTTCTTGGCTTTAGTTTTGATGTGTTACCTATTCTTTGAGACTAACGTGGGTTGTAATACAAAGATAATTGGATTGTTTGTTGGTAGTACGTCAAAGGATCGATCGAAGATGTAACAACTGAAAATGAAACCAAAAAGTAAATGAATAATTAAACAAACAGCTGAGAGGTTACAAATAGATTCTCTTTAAACAAGTTGATGGATGATTAGGCCAAGAAACGTATGATTTCTTTGGTCTTTGTCTTATTGGGGAAAAAAAAAACAAAATTTAGTGGTCTAAGAAGAAGAGAGTGTGCTGGTCTTGGCGTAGTGACCAAGAGACCAGGAGGAGAAGCCTGGACACGAAGAAGAGAGTCTCTCTGCGGTGGCTCTGACTAACTCTTCAAAGTCGAAATCTTCCTCGGAGATTGTGGTCAACATGTTCTTGAATGGCTCTCTCGTCGCAGTTATCAACTTAGCCGGAGCCAGCTCGGTGATGAACCTGGAGGTCTTAACTGTTTCCATCGGCGATTGAGATGTTCTGAATAGGTAAGAGAGTGTCGGGAGAAGAAAGCTTCTTCTTGTTTGGGCATGAGAAGGAAAAAAGATGGGAAAATAAGAGATACTAAAAGATATTGTGAAAGTTGTGAGAGTTGAAGTGAATATATAGAGAGTATAAAGGTGTATTCTTGTGAAGAAGTACTTGCTACTACAAAAGGACAATAATAATATGTGTAGGAGTACTTACAATCCCCTTCGTGATTAAGACAAAATCAGACCTAACAAATTATGATTATGTATGATCTTAACTCAAGACTATAACTATAAACACACTGGTACGTACGGTAGGTATGTAGTTATTATCAAATGAACGATGGTGTGGGGCAGTGGGGGCTCTTCAATTCATACTCTACAGCCAAAATAATCTATTGACAAAACTATATCGCCTTTTTAGCTAGCTTTGTATTTCTGTTCTCAGATCAATTATAGTTCAATGAATTTCAATATTTAACATGTTTCCTGTTTATCGTAAAGTCGTTCAAAGGTCATATTTTTCCTTATCTTGTATTAGCCAAAACTATATTACGCAGTATTTCTTTTCTGATTTAGATAAGGTGGCGTGATTAATAAAATTAAATTAAATAATATTTTATCACAATATTCCTATCCTTTTATATGGCTGTATGATACAATACATACGTCCCCGTTAAAATAACTATATAGAATTTTTTATAAAGCTCTAAATAAAATTGATAGCAACTTTATAGTAAGTGGTAACATATAGTTGCAAAATGAGTTGGCCGGTAGAACTTTAATTTCATGAAAATGACATATATACATTGATATTACCATCTCAACTTAACTCAAAACCCATAATATGTAGGGCTTGACATTTAGGTTTTGTTTCGTTTGAGTCGAAAATGTTTATTTTTAAGATTATTATATCAAAGTTTATGAACATTTAATTCAAATCTGAAATGAATTGATCATTTATATATTAGAACTCAATTTCGGTAATTATTTTGATGAATCAAATATCAAACATAGGATCAAAATACGCTATGAAAAAACTTTCAAGATAGATAAGTACATGATTAATCCTGATTTTTTAATTGAAGTTCTTAATTCATGATTTGATATTTTTTTTTTTTTTATAGACAGCTTTTATATCTTTTATTTAAGAACGGTTTTTAACTTTTTTTAATTAAAATCTAATAAAAATTAAAAATCGTTTCCCCAAACTAGAGTTAATCATGGTCTAATCAATACAAAGTTACAAGTTTATAAATTAGAAAACAGAAATCTATCAAGTATTTAATGTCTTGATGGGACAATTCAAGTAGCATAGTTGTTAGACGTCATACCATATTAAGCATTTGGATTTGATGTGTTATTATAGAAACCACAGAAACGAAACAGACTAATGGACCACATTTATTATATTCTATGGCGGAGAAAGGTAGCTGCTCCGATACGGCGTCGCATGGGACCGTTTTGCTTCTTCAAGCTTCCCGCCACCGTCTCGTATGCACATAAAAAGGTTTATTTTGGAATCTTCCTATGATATGAACCCACCAATGAACTTAGGTTGACGTAAGCTCTATTGAAGCCCACACTGAAGCCCATCTTATGATTCATTAAGAAGCTTATGTAACTATGTAACTAGGGTTTTATAAACCACTATATATGTCATTAGAGTGCTTGCTAGTAGGTAACTTTGGCTGCCATAGTTGCAGCCACATTAAAACATCTTTTATGATATCAATCCATCTTCTTAGCTCTTGGTGACAATCTAAAGTCTTTCCCTTTCTTACTCTTTATATTTCAATAAAGCTCATTGAGCTATCTCTAGTTTATGTTTCAATAAAGTCCTTTGGACACAAATCTATCTTGTTCTACAAACGTTCACATGGTATCAGAGCTTCAGTCGGTTCATGGGTTTATAATCTCACCAGTATCTATACATATCCTCTCTCTGCGCTTTACTACATCAAATGAGTTGAAGGTTGAAGCTTTCCATCTCAAAATGGCACCTTTCAGACAGTAAAAGAAAAACCAGACCAGATGCAACCAGATCGAGGTTTTTCAAGCTCAGCTTGCAAGTGGGTTATCTACATCAGAACGTGGGTTATATGCAAGTCTGTCCAGGTAATCATCAAGCTTTCTCCATCCCTAAAGCTTGGTAAAGTGACCTTTTCGGCAATGGAGAAGTCAGAGAAGAGACACGCCTTGGTAAAGCAAAATTGGTGTATTGGTGAAGCTGTTTGAAGAGGATAATGACTTTTCAAACAGAACCAGTGGTTTCTCCAAGTCACATGTCATGTTTCTTCTCACGGTAATATCTCTGTACTTTCATTCGAGGCTGAAAATAGATAGCTTGGGAACTGGAAACATATCGCTGGCTAGGTATTGGGATGTGACTGGATTGGTTTGGAAATTTGCGATAGGATAGTGGTGGGTTTGAGATTAATGGCAGCAAGTTTCTGTTTTTGATGAGTGCACACAAGATGTTTGGTTAAATGTCTAAGAGAGAAACAGATTGTGAAAATGAAGAGTTTTGGTGGCAAATAGATAGGAAACAGAGAGTTGAGGTTTTGGGCTGTTGTAGGATGGATCTCTTTGGCTGTGAGATAGCTTAGTCTAGTTAGGAGGATCAAAAAAAAAAAAAAAAATCCTCAACTTGTTGTGAGACAAATAGGTCAAAAGAACCTGAAGATGTTCTCACACTCATGCTATTCTCCAAGCTGAATAGTCATCTACCTACTTCCTATAGACCTTCAACTACTCATGATCCTTTTCAAAGCCAGCTCCATCTGCATCTTCAAACTTGGTTCAGCTGCTTGATTCACCACCCGATGCCAAGTTTGCGGGAGGATATTGAAGCCCACACTGAAGCCCATCTTATGATTCATTAAGAAGCTTATGTAACTATGTAACTAGGGTTTTATAAACCACTATATATGTCATTAGAGTGCTTGCTAGTAGGTAACTTTGGCTGCCATAGTTGCAGCCACATTAAAACATCTTTTATGATATCAATCCATCTTCTTAGCTCTTGGTGACAATCTAAAGTCTTTCCCTTTCTTACTCTTTATATTTCAATAAAGCTCATTGAGCTATCTCTAGTTTATGTTTCAATAAAGTCCTTTGGACACAAATCTATCTTGTTTCACCAATACACCAATTTTGCTTTACCAAGGCACGAGTCTCCTTCTCTCTTCTATCCCGCCGTTGTCTAGTTCTTCAACTTGCGAGGAGATCGAAATGGCAACAGTTCCAGGACAGCTGGTGTGGGAGATCGTGAAAAGAAACAACTGTTTCTTGGTGAAACAGTTCGGTAGAGGCAATGCCAAGGTTCAGTTCAGCAAGGAGAGCAACAACCTCTGCAACCTCAACTCTTACAAGCACTCTAATGACATATATAGTGGTTTATAAAACCCTAGTTACATAGTTACATAAGCTTCTTAATGAATCATAAGATGGGCTTCAGTGTGGGCTTCAATAAGCTCCACTCTTCCCGACTTTAACTCTAGAACTTGCAAGTCTTGTTGAATAATGATTTCACGTGAATGAAAGGTAATTCTCTATTAGTTTCTACGACCATGCATCTACATATTTTTCGTCGGTTAACTTAATTACATGTCTCTGCGCGCTAAATTAAGTAGTGGAACGAATATATATAAACTATTTGAACTAAATAAAAAACTTGAATATGGAAAACTAGAAATTATAATATAACTCAATTACAAATATCTCACTCATATTTTAGGTTTATTCTTAAATTGTAACTTGTAGATTCTGTTCTCGAGTAAGGGTTTTGGTCAAATTTTCCAAACATGCATATGGAAAATGGAACCGAGGAAAAAATAATATACATAATGTACCGCATTTGTATGTCTATAAACACCAATACATGTCAACTATAGCTTCACGCTGCTTCTCTCGGCTACACAAAGATCTGGCTTTGATCAGATTATCAAGAGCTCATTGGAGAAATCTCGACGAACAGTTGCCCTATTGAACTCTTTGGAGTTCTCTCCGGCATCTCTTCGTTATCTTCTTCCTTAGTTTTCCGTCGGTTTTCTTATTTTCAAAGAACTTCAAGTGGGCTTACACTCTCTAGTCAAAGCCTGTCTCTGTACTCACTCTGGTTTGGGCTCTCTAGTATGAGACCCCTTTGCCAAACAGAAAAAAATCAACTAGCTGCTTTACCACAATACAAGAGTGAAAAGAGGTAACACATTCTAGATCGAGAGACAACGATCAGGGTCTCTGTTGGTTTTAGAAGATCTTGCATGAAGGAATAGAGAGTGGAACTGAGCCAAGCTAAATAGGTTATTAAGTTAGTGTTGCTCAAAAAAAGACAATGAGTAGTAAATCAGTTCTAATTAGATACTTATGGCTCTAACAACCAATGACCCATCTATTCAAAAGTAAACTAGAGTTTTAAATATTGGGCCTTACCGTTAGGACAATTGTACTGATTCTGGTTGGGCGTAGGAAGGATGCTAGTACTGATTCTGGTTGGGCGTAGAATCCTTGAACTCACAAAACATATATATTATTAGCCTTCATATTTTAAACATGTATGATACAAATCTCTTGTGATCCTGAAATTGATAGACGAAGTGACGAAGAGCTGATTAGAAAAATGAGGAAAAAATCAAGATGGATGATCTTGTTCTACTAGTACCAGCTGTGGATTTTTGTTTTGCGCCATTCAATTATGACAATGGGTTATAGATAATGTTTTCAATCCCAAGCTAACATATGGTTGTTCCGACATACGATGTATAAATATTATTGGTTCATATTAGTTTGTGGTTAGTGGTTACTTGTTTACGATTTATGTAGGTAAGTATTATGTATATACTTTTTGCTTAAATATTCTTTTGTGCTACAAACAATAAAGTACTTGCCAAATTGACAAACCAAATAAAATCCAACTATAATTGTAACTTTTGGTAGTCTTTATCTAAAATTTTCACCTATACATGTTTTTAGCTTAATTTTTACAACAAATTAACGCCGAAATTCATAAAATTAACGAAGAGAAGAAATGTGCATGAGGAAGTCCATCGAATATCGTGAAACTTAGATGATAAGAGATTGTTTTCCCAAATTATTCATCATAAAATTAGCTCAGTCCAACGAATACAATCTGTAGCAAAGCGAATACAGTCATTGTAATCAATCAAAGTACGTGAAAACACCGTGGCCTAGTGGTCAAGGTTTAAAGACTTCCATATCTAGGTCTAGGGTTTAAATTCCAGACAACGCAATTTCTACATAAAGAGATATGGGTTTCAATTCCCGGAGAAGACGAATTATGCAGAAAATTAAAAAAAATATTTACAAGAGATAGGGCTACTCAGGGTGATACAGTCAGGCGTGAATCCTCATAAAGCATGTAAAATTGTCGCCTGTAATATCTTCTATGTAATGTTTCTCTGTTGTAATAGCATAATTAACCAGACAAAAAAAATCAATCAAAGTATTTTTATTTACATTAAATAATTGAGCAAAATAATTTGCAATCCGGTTTGATTCCATCTTTGATATGATCTTACATATATTCAGTTTTAATGACATTGATTGAAAATATATATGTTGAGATTATGAAAAGAGAAGTGAACCAACAAACCTGCCCATGTGGAGAAAACGAAGATAAGATGGCCGGTTGCATGTTCCCCTAAACTCAATCTCAATGTTTTGTCTTCTTTCAACATATCTCCTCTTTTCATGCCCACCTTTCTCCCTTTCATACTCTTTCTCTTATTTCATTAGATTGTGTTGAACCCTAATACACAATATGGTTAAGTTAAATCATTCATTATGGGTAGAAAACAAATAATATAAATCAACAGCTGTGTTTACCGCGTTCATAAATAAGGAATTTCGAATTGTATACACGTGTGCATGCTGTTCCTTTCCATACCACATTCGAATGTTGTGACTAATTTATTGAATAAAACAATTTCTGAAAAGAATATCACCGAAATTTTTTGAAAGGATTAATTAAGTTTTTGAAACTTTCCTAGTTCTTAATGGACTTTTTATCTGTCAAAGTTTGATATTTATAAAAATAAAAATAAACAAAAGATTTAAAAGATTTGTTATTTAGTAGCCCATAATATAATAGATTAGACAATGACAATAAAAGATTTATGTCCAAAGTTATAATTTCCATAAAATTATAGTTCCTTGGAGTATTCAAAGCAAGCCATGCAAATCCCAATGTCAATGAACCAAGAAAATCAAGACCAGATTCATCTCCTCTTAATTCACTTCCTTTTTATTTACTTCACCTCTTTCTTCTTTTTCTTCTCTATATAAACCTATTCAGATCCTTTTCTCCTTCATCGCAATTCTTACATTTGCTCTCTCCCTTCCATCACCCACAAAAGGGTTTTTTTTTTGGCACCCGAAGTGATAAACCTTAAAACCATAAAACCACAAAGGTTCTTTATCGTTGATCACTAATATAAACCCTATGGCAGAATTCAAGAGAAAGTTCAACAAAGGCCATGCTTTTACAAGCAAATGTGTTTCCTTGGTGAAGGAACAACGAGCTCGTCTCTATATTCTCCGCCGTTGCGCTACCATGCTTTGCTGCTGGTACATCCATGGCGATGAATAGAGAGAGCCCCCTTGAGTTCATCTTTCAAATTACATATAGCTATATATATGTGTGTGTATATATATATGCCTCTCCTCCCCATCTCTTCTTCTTGAATCCATGTTGGTATTGGTGGTTGCATGGCGTGATCCCTCTCCATAAATATTTTGATTCTCTCTTCTATTGGTGCAACCCTGCTTAATCTCCTCTTTTTTAACCTAAAGAGTGAATCTTTTGGGGTTTTTTTTTCATGAGTTATTTGCATGAGCCAAAATAGAGAGAGACTTTACCCGCCGATTGAGCTGACGGAGTTTTTACTGTTTCTGGAACATAAGGAGGGAGAGAAGCCATGGATGATGTTATGTGGGAAAAGGAGTTCATACTATCAAATCTTCTGGAAGTTTTGGGGTTTAGTTTCGTTTTGAGTTGACCAAAGTCTCTTTTGGTTTCATCTATTTATGACCAAAGATCTTCTTGTTTAATTTTAGCATCTGGTTGTAACCAATGCGAGAATAATATAAAAGAATAAAACTTTTGATTTTGGCTATTTAGATTCTTTTACTGGCTCAAACTCAAAAACTAAACAAACCAGTAGAACTCAATCACTCATCTTATATTATCTTACAAACCAACATCTTAACCAAGTTTCGGTTCAGTAAAGATTTATTCCAAGAACCAAATTCCGGTTCAAAAACAGAGTACTCTTCAAAGAGGGGACAATTAGAGATCGTAATAATCCGGTCCAGACTACACGAAGAAGAAGATGGTCAATGGCGTGAAGCCAAGTCATTGGTTAGGTTTTATTTAGTTAACAATTTCAAATAAGGAAATTTCTTGCTTTTACATTTTTGGTTATTCCAGTTTAGGGAAGTTTCTTATTTAAGAGAAATAGTAAAATGTCAATTGTTCCTGAAACCAAATCAATCCATTAATAAATAAACAGAGTATATATATAGAATATCTACCGGACAAAAAAAGGTGGGATTTGAAGATGATCGACCAGGATTATTGGTTATCATTAGTTTTCGGTTTTGCATATTGCATGCTTTTTTATGGACTCTGTCGAGTGTTGTCTTGGGCTTCCAACCGTGTTGATGATGAAGCCAACAATGATCACCACGATCATAGTGTTACCGGCGATGACCATGTCATTATTATAGTCAAGGAACTGGCCGGTATCAAACCCTCCGTTCTCCAATCCATCCCCGTCGTAGATTTCAACTCCGAGGACTCCAAAGACAGCTTCGAATGTGTCGTTTGCCTCTCCAAGCTTGAAGACGGAGACAAAGCCAGAATTTTGCCGACATGTAATCACTGGTTCCACGCCAATTGCATCGAGACGTGGCTTCAGTTGCATTCTTCTTGTCCTATTTGCAGAAACGTAGTTGGTTCGGTCCAAGATTCCGGCACCACCTGAAGTAGTAAGAACTTGGCCCGCTATGAGTTTATATTTACGGCCCATATGTCAGGTTCTACTACAGATATATGATGTGATATGATCGTGTGTTTCCGTAGCATATGATTTTTTTTTAAAAAATCTGGATGGAATTTTACGGTTAGACTTGTCTTTGGAGGATATACAAATTTGGGAACACGGCAATAATATTCTTTGGAATTCGAAATCATATTATTTTTACCAAAAAAATTACTTTCTACTCCCTTTCCCTTTGTTCGAAAAAGTTATAAATTTTATTTTTTGCATATATTAAAAAATTATACTGAATTTTGATAAATAGTGCATGTGTTTTTATAGTTGACTAATTCTCACAATTTTAAGCAAATATAATTTTGATAAACATAATAATTATGTTTTTTGAATTTCACAACTTAGCATTAGTAATACATTGAAAAGGTAAAAATATATATATATTTTTCAAACTATTTTTTATTCTAAAACATGAATATTTTGAAACTAATAAGAGAATATAAACCTTTAGCAAAAAAAAGACTAATAAGAAAATATCAATTAAGGGCATTTCCAATAATGACATCAAAATTGATATTAAAATTACACCAAATTTTATATCCCACTCAAATAATGGAGTCAAGAAAAGTAAAAGGAAAGAGAAAAGAAAAGTCATTAATAAAAATCTCGCGTCTGATATCAATATAAACACCTACTCTTCACAAGCACATTCACCACTCCTCCACACATCAGTGCCAAACAATGGCATCGTCTATCAAAGAAATCTTCTCCAAAGATAACTTCAGCAAAAATAAGAAACTTGTTTTACTCTCCGCCACCGTAGCCTTGCTACTCGTAACCGCCATTGCCGGAATCACCGTCGGAGCTTCAAAAGCCAACGAAAACGGAAAACGAACTCTAACTCCGTCGTCTCACGCAGTGTTAACATCCGCCTGCATATCCACGCGTTATCCTGAGCTCTGCATCTCTGCTGTGGCCACCTCCGGAGGCGTTGAGCTTACGTCGCAGAAAGACGTCATCGAAGCTTCTCTTAACCTCACGAAAACGGTCGTGGAACACAACTACTTCACCGTGAAGAAACTGATCAAGAAGAGGAAAGGACTAACTCCTCGCGAGAAGACGGCGCTTCATGACTGTTTAGAGACTATTGATGAGACGCTCGATGAGCTTCACGAGGCAGTGGAAGATCTCCATTTGTATCCTAACAAGAAATCTCTCCGGGAACACGCCGGTGATCTCAAAACCCTCATTAGCTCCGCCATTACCAACCAAGAGACTTGTCTAGACGGCTTCTCTCATGACGGGGCAGACAAGAAAGTCCGCAAGGCCTTGTTTAAGGGTCAGGTACGTAAACAACATCAGTTTCTTTACCCATTACGGCTCTCATGTAGAATTGAACAATAATTGAAAATAATATATAAATATGTGAATTGTATAAGATATAGTCAGCATTCAGCACTAACATTTTGAATTAAAATTTACAAAATGTCAATTAAATGCATTTGTTTTGGTTTACAAAAATTTATGGTATCTTTAATGGCTCAACATTACATCACTATTCCCTTATTTACTCGTGGGGTTATGGATTAAGTTTTCTTTTAATGATGAACTAGACTTTTTCAAAAATATGTTTCTATTTGTTTTTCATGTCAATAAGGATTAGGCAAAATACCCGAATCTGAATAACCGAACCGAACCGATCCGAAAAAGTAGTACCAAACTCAAACCGAAATTGATTAAATATCGGAATTATTTAAATTTTTGGTTTTCAGAGAACCAAAACCGAATCCGATCCAAACCGAAGTATTCCGGGTACCCGAATGTATCCGAAATAGATTTATATACTTATATATATTATTTATTTTTAGATTTAATATATATATATATATAAAACATCTAGAATATATATGATACTTTTAAGCTGGTTTAAATACTTGAAAATATATACAAAAATCAATAGTGAATATATAAAATAGAAAAAATATACTTAAAACACCAAAAATACTTAAAATAATTATTGATTCTCTATCCAAATATTTGAACTAAAGTAATTTATATTTTAAGTTTAGGTATTCTGACATATGTTATTCAAATTTATATTTAGTATATTATTTTGTTTATAGTTTTTGAGAAATTTAAAGTATATAAATACATAATAAATTTTAAAATTTTAAAAGTAAATTAAATGGGTTATCCGAACTGGAACCGAACTCGCAAAAATCCGAAGTGAACCCAAACTGAAATTTAGAAATATTAGAATGAGACTGAAATCCTTGACCCCGGAAACCCGAAATTCAAACAGACCTAAATTGAACCCGATTAAGTAAAAGATAGATAGTTTCTCATAATATAATGGACTTCTAAATTTTCTTAATAATATAAGTCCATTATTTTTTCTCTTAATATACTGTTATGCATGTCTCCAAACAAATCTATTTTTTAAAACTACAATCTATATTTCCAAACAAACCTCTTTTTTTAAACTGCAATCCATGTTTCCAAACAAACATTTTTTAAAAAACTATAATTTATGTTTCTAAACAACTTTAAAAAAAAAATTGCTATACATGTTTCCAAACAAACCTAATTTGTACTTGAGTTTTAATAAGATAGATAGATACTAGATATGGACTCACCCGGTCGGGTGGGTTTTGATTTTCTTAAAATAAGTTAAATTTACTTTAAAAATATAAGTAATTTAGTTATATCTATTATTGAAAAAAATATTTTTAATTTACATTTTTGGTCATAATATACGGTGATATATATAAAATGTAAATACAAATCCTATTAAATAGATTTAATAAGATTTTTTTTCTTATTAGATTTAATAAGATTTTTATATTGATGTTAGTTGCTATTTAAATATCAATTCATCATTGCAAAATTAGAATATAAATTTTTTTATCAATGTAAAATAACTATACAAATTAAAGTGAGTAAAAAAAGTTCTAAATTTTATATACTCGATTCTAAATTTAGTAAAAAAGTTATAAAGCTAGAACCATCTCTAGTGTTTCACCACCAGTAGAATGTACTTGGTTTCAAGAGTGTAACATTTAAAGAAATCAAAGGTTGCCATATATTTGTTTGTTATATTCTCGTGGTTAAAACAACCATGCTATTATTTTGGTAAAAAATGGAGAAATAATACATAATTAAGAAAAGTAGTGACTAGTGATATATTCGGTTTGATTGCTTGCTATAAATTAGGTAACTTATTTGAGAATTTTTTAGGAAGTAGTAATTAATTTGAATGGGTTTAATTTTTTATGTTGTTTTGGGAAAATTTAGAAAACTAATAATTTAATTCGTTTATATATAAAAACTTATATGTTTATATTTTATAAATATTTCCTTTTCTCTTTATGTGTTTTTGAAAAAAAAAAGTAAAATTAAATGAAAAATTTAACTAAAATATTATTTTGAAAAAAAAGAAATATATTATTAATGGCAATCATATATAATAATTGTAGTTTATTAAGAATATCTAGGTAATCAACCATCTTGATAATTTTAAGAAAATTGACTTTTCAAATAATATTATTGAGATACTATATAGTGCCAAAAAAATTATGGAAAAGGTAACATTAATATCCCATCACATCACTTTAACATTTTTTTATAATTTTCAGTATTTATTTTAGTACAGTGGGCTGTTGGTAGCTAGTGTTGGTCTAGATGTACAATTATTGTTATTAGAGTATAGACATTTATTTCTATAAACTTGTCGCCAACGCGATTGTTTCCAAAATACAGCTTTATAACGAAAGAATTATGTGTAGATGCACGTAGAGCACATGTGCAGCAACGCACTAGCAATGATCAAGAACATGACTGATACCGATATAACCAATTTTGAGCTAAAAGCCAAATTCACCTCAAACAACCGTAAACTCAAGGAGGAGACTACGGTGGCCGTAGATATGGCTAGCGTCGGAGATTTAGACGCGGAGGGGTGGCCGACTTGGTTATCCGCAGGAGATAGGAGGCTTCTTCAAGGGTCCACAGTGGAAGCCGATGCTACCGTGGCGGCTGATGGTAGCGGCACATTCACCACTGTGGCGGCTGCGGTTGCGGCTGCCCCGGAGAATAGTAATAAGAGGTATGTAATACATATAAAAGCCGGAGTCTATAGAGAGAACGTGGACGTGGCCAAGAAGAAAAAGAATATAATGTTTATGGGAGATGGTCGGACAACAACTATTATTACCGCAAGTAGAAACGCCGTCGACGGTTGGCCCACCTTTAGCTCTGCAACCGTTGGTAAGCCATTTTAGTTATTAGTTTTAAAAAATATTATAATCGTAATTTTGGACGATGCGGCATTTTATTGTGGTGGAAAAATATTCTCACATTAAGTAGACTCATGTAGATTTTTAGGGCATGGGCAATGGATGATTCAATTTTAAAATATTAAACAAAAATGTTAGTTAGGTCTGCTTCATGTGCAAGTCTTAATCCACCGGGTTTCTTGGATTTATTTCATATGCTTTGCCAGGTCACATTATGTGGACTGGGTGTTTATGGCCCATGCACTAGGCCTAAGGAAAAATATTTGTAAATTTTGATTTGATTTGTTATTAGTTTTGAACCGAAAAAAATTCAGAAATCCGTAAATATACGGAAAAAAACAAATATTAGTATTGATAAGAAATGAAACAAATCATAAATGCTAATATTTTTAAGAATGAAAATTTGATCCGGTCCGTTAAATTCACATATATATATATATATTTAAAAATTATATATAATTTATATAAATATTGTATTTTATATGTTTACAATAGTTTTATTATGTTAATTATTCGAATTTTAAAATGTAAATAACTAATAAAATATTAATATTTTATTGTATTTTGAATATTATTTATTTTATATTTTATTTATGTCGATCGAATTAGATATTAGATTAAAAATCTAAAATTTTATGGATATCCGGTACACCAAATATCTGGATAACTAAGGATCAAATCATATCAGGTAAGTGATTATTCGACCAAAACAAATAGGTTTATGCATACATTTAGAACTCCAGATATTTCGATCCATGCTCAATTGCTCATACCAACCATCCACTAGTGAATAGAGCCTTTACTTCATTACCTTTTCTCTTTCCTACCTTTTTTCTTTCTTGTTCATTGCTCTTGACTTTTCAATCCGATCTTGTCCCTTATTTACATTTGTCACATCGTTCACAGAGTGTCAATTTTTGGACAATATCTCCAAAATAAGTATTTGTCAGGTTTTATATTAATATTATGTTGTAGTTTTGTTAAAAAGGTTAATTTTTACTTCATTTATTTAGTTTGAACCATTCAAACATGGACATTTTGCTTAATCTTCTTCTAAAAACATCCGTGCAGAGATACTTCTCTTCTTAATCTCTCCATTTTTTTTTGTTTTTGTAATCCTTGGTATTAGTGAGATATTTGTCTTGATACTCCCTCCCTCTGTATCATTGAGGTGTTCAAAGTTTTTGCACAAATATTAAAAAAATACAAAATTTTATGTAATTGACTTTAATTACATTAAATAAAACTAATTTAACCAATAAAAAATACAGTATTTTATAATTGGTCAAAAATTTCAAATGCCATTAAATTTTACCTAAAATTGTGAAAACATAACTTATTTTGAAACAAAATCAAAATCCTTAAACACCAGTTAAATTGATATAGAAGGAGTATTACTTTTGGAGCTGCTCTAAAAGCTCAAATATTTAAATAAGTATCTAAAAAGATAAAATAACAAAATTCTTTGAATATTTTTAAAAAAAATTAGTGTAAATATTATAAAAGTTAATAAATTTAATAAAAGTATCTCAAATTTAAATTGATTGAGTATCTCAAATGTTTAAAACTTTTGCAAAATATCTCAAATTATCTCATTTGAGATACTTTTACAAAAATCTATAAGTTTTAAGATATTCAAACAATTTAAATATTGTTATTGTCATCTTAATTATTTTTAGATATTCCCTCTACATACTTGTGCTTTTATTAAATGCACTTTGATTTTGAAGTCTGTAAGACATTTTTGTTTATTTAAAATAATTTATAAGAAAATAAAAGCGTATATCCGTTAAACTAAAAGTGAGATTCCCGCAAAAACAAAATACAGTAAGATTCCTGCAAAACAAGAAAAGATACCGTTAAACTTTTTATTTTGAAAAAAAAAAACTAATTGATATTTTCTTTTATGGGACCTAGCTGTCGTCGGCGAAAGATTTTTAGCGCGTGACATCACTTTCCAGAACACGGCGGGTCCGTCGAAGGAACAAGCGGTGGCTCTACGTGTCGGTTCTGACTTCTCCGCTTTCTACCAATGCGACATGTTAGCTTACCAAGACACTCTCTACGTCCACTCTAACCGTCAGTTCTTCGTCAACTGTCTCATCGTCGGAACCGTCGACTTCATCTTCGGAAACGCCGCCGTCGTTCTCCAAGACTGCGACATCCACGCCCGCCGACCAGGCCCCGGCCAGAAAAACATGGTCACAGCCCAAGGACGAACTGACCCTAACCAGAACACCGGGATAGTTATCCAGAATTGTCGGATTGGTGCCACGTCAGATTTACTGTCTGTGAAAAGTAGTTTTCCTACGTATCTTGGTCGGCCGTGGAAGGAGTATTCGCATACGGTGATAATGCAGTCGGATATCTCTGACGTGATCAGACCCGAAGGGTGGTTCGAGTGGAGCGGAACTTTTGCGTTGAACACTTTAACATACAGAGAGTATGCGAACACAGGAGCAGGGGCTGGAACTGGAGATAGAGTGAAGTGGAAAGACTTTAAGGTAATAACAGATGCTGCTGAGGCTGAGCCATATACTGCTGGTCAGTTTATCGGTGGTGGAGGCTGGTTAGCTTCGACCGGTTTCCCTTTCTCACTCGGTCTGTGAGATATTATTGTTGTTTACTTCTACATGGTGTTGTTGTTGGTCGAATAATTATTGATTTAATAAATAAATCATAATGTTGTTTGTTTCCTAGCGTTACATATTTTTTTAATTTTGTCTTAGATCGTAGTATTGGAAACGAGATAAGAGAATGGGAAAATTTGGGTCTTCAGAATATGGAATTGTGAGATAAGAGATGTTGCCTATTGATAATGGTGATGTTTTATGTTCGCGATTAAAAAACCATGTGTTTTTCTCTTCAAACTTTTTTTGGACAAATCTCTTAGAACTTTCTATTCACTTTTTGTTGTCAACGAAATTTTGTTCTTCATATTTGTTTATTTTCGTAATGTCTAGACAGTGTGCTATAAAACAGATGAAACTATCTTGCTATACATGCATAAGTCTATTATAAGGTACCGGTACCAGTGACCCTCCTTTAAACCTTTGCAATATTTATGAGTTTTCTTACAAAAGATATAAATACCACTAAGTGTAAAATTTACTTGAGTTATTTCGTACTTTGAGCGGATCATCGAATACTAGCGTAGACATTAGAGTCTAGAACTTGTTAGATAGTCAATTAACAAAACTTGTTAGTAATCCAACTAATGGTCATGGATTTGTTGGTTACCCGATTCATTTAAATGAGTTAGCCTTCAGGGCGTGAGAGAAGATATTAATTACATTAGATATTCAGACGTGCTTTCTAACTTCTAAGAGCATTTCTAACAGAGAGAAACTCAAAATGCATAACTAAATGTAAAAATATTATTATTTAAATATATTTTGATTAGATAATAAAATTTTATTAATTGTTGAAAAAAAGACTAGTAACATGTGAGCAGTTGGCAAAGAAAATTCCAAATCGATTTTTAAAGAGTGTGTGCAGAGAACTCTTGACACATTTTTCCTATATTTCTCAGCAATTTTTATTTTTCATTTAACTAATTGGTTTAGAACTCTATGTAGAACGCAACCGTTGGCCATGCTCTAATCAAGCTCATTTTTCTGGCATTAATCTGTTTGTCCATCTCTTTTAAACAGCTGTTTGTTTCCAACTTTTTTTTTGGTAAGAGTTTGTTTGTTTGTTTCCAAAGTTTGTTTGTTTCCAACTTTATGGAGAATATCCGTAATAACACTTTTTCATATATTGACTTTCTAGACCATGAAATCACACATTCGTATTGGAGACAAAATGCACCCTCCAATAAAGGAAATCTGAATCATTTAGAGGACAAATGAACCAATTAACCTCCCTACAAATAAATATTCTTTGAGCACGATATTTCAACAAATGGTATATATAGAAGTTAGACAGCAAAAGTTATGTAGTATTCTGCAAGAAGCTGATCCCAAAATTAATGTAAAATCAACACAATATCTCATTAACTATACCATTAAGTTATTATCCCAAACATTTAAAGTTTCCAAATAGTAAATACTAAAAAGAGTAAGACTTAATAACAAATATTAGAGTAGATATCTTAGATAAAATCATGACATAAACATAAGCATTCATTAAAATGCTCAATCAGACAAAAATAACCAAAATATTGTGAAGACATTTCCGCCCATTAAAATCCAAACATCAGACGATAAATAACCAAAAATAATTAATTGACATCGATGAAGAAACAGAAAAAGATCATTAGACTTTGAAGTTTGAAAAACTCCTTACTTGTTTTAATTGAGCATTTAATATTTTAACCTTTCTTATACAATAATACCGATCGACCAATATGCTATATGTACTAAATCGACTTTCTCCTATTCTGCCAGCCTTGATAGAATATTTTGCTTTGAATATACAATATTCAATTTAAGATATGGTAAAACTGAATAAGGAAACTATCTAATGAAGATAGATTTGAATTAATTCATGACAGCATACAATGAATCATCATTTCCTTAAAAGGAATTTACGCATAGAGTCAAAGAAATATTCACATTCCACTACTACTATAAAGCCGCATCATCACTTAATCAATTAAACACACACAAACGAACCAAAAACCCTAGAACCGTTTGATATTGGTTTGTATGGATACTCCAAATTCAGCCAAAGGATACTTCAAAGTAGATGATGAAGCTCAAGAAGTGGCCTTGAAGAAAAAGGCGTACAAACGTTTGTTTATTGTGGTAGCCTCCGTCGTGGTTTTCCTCGGTATTATCATCGGCGCTGCCGTCGCCGTTGCTCGTAGCCAGAAAAACGATCCACATGGCTCGTCCCCTAGCTCAACTCCCAAGTTGACTCCAGCTGCTTCGCTCAAGAGCGTGTGCAGCGTCACTCGGTTCCCTGATGCTTGTATCTCTAGCATCTCGAAGATTCCATCGTCCAACACGACGGATCCGGTGGTTATCTTCAGGCTGTCCCTGAAGGTGGTGGTCGACGAGCTCGCTTCCATCTCCGACTTGCCGAAGAAGCTAGCGGAAGAGACTGACGATGAGGGGATCAAATCAGCCCTTCGTGTTTGTGATGAGATGCTAGACGTGGCGATGGATAGTGTCAACGATACTGTCTCCTCCATGGAGGTAGGAGACGGTAAGAACATCTTGAACTCTGGTAAGATAGAAGATCTCAAGACGTGGCTCACCGCAGCCATAACGTACTACGAGACATGTTTCGACACCCTCGCCGAGATCAGCCCTAACCAGTCAGAGTCCAAGACTTCCATAGTCTCGAAGAACCTTACATCCTCTATGAAAAACTCCACCGAGTTCACCAGCAACAGTCTAGCCATCGTGGCTAAGATCCTCTCTACCCTGAGCGACTTTGGTGTCCCGGTTCACAGGAGACGACTACTGAGTTCAAACTCGTTCCCATCTTGGGTGAGCCCTAGGGCGCGGCGGTTACTTTCGGCGAAGAGTATAAAGCCTAACGTGATTGTGGCGGCTGATGGATCCGGTGACGTGTGGACGGTTAACGAGGCGGTGGTGAAGATCCCTAAGAAGTCGAACGCAACGTTTGTTATATACGTGAAAGCTGGTACGTATGTGGAGAATGTTGTTATGGATAAGAACATGCGGAATGTTATGATCTACGGCGACGGCAAGTCCAAGACGATTATTTCCGGTAGCAAGAACTACGGCATCGACGGGATTAAAACCTACAATACGGCTACGTTAGGTAACTACTCCCTCTTACTTATTATACTACTCTCGTTACAGTAGATACTGCATGGTTTTAGCCTGTCAACTGTTTATTTAGAAACATAATATTCTATAGGTGAATTCATTAGATGCGCATGTTAACCGAACCAATTGATTCCACACTAATCCAAACCAAATCTTAGGCTTTTCATTTTGCTATTTTAGCTTTGTATCAATTATACTTGATTTGTGTTTCTGAACCACATTAGAGCCGGTCCAAACTGATTTAAAACAAACCAGGGTTTTAAGAATTCTTTCGAAAATTTAGATAGATAATTGAAAACCAATAATAATAATTACTTTCTCCATTTCTTTTTTTTTTTGAGCAACTACTTCTAATTTTAGAAAGTTTTGAATATTTCAGAATATAACATATTTTTTTATTTTAACTTTATTGAAAATGATTTTATTAATTATATTTTACATTTTGTGATGATTGGTTGACTTATTTTATTTTATATTTATAGTAATATTTGTACAGTAAAATAAATTTATATAAATGTTTATTTATATAATGAAACAATAAATGGAAGTATATTGTTGGCTACTTCACAACTTGTTTACGATTCACTTCATGCAGGTGTTCTAGGGAGCGGCTTCATTATGAAGGACATCGGAATTATAAACACCGCCGGGCCGGAGAAAGGCCAGGCGGTGGCATTCCGATCAGGTTCCGACCATTCAGTCTACTACCAATGCTCATTCGACGGTTACCAAGACACTCTCTACCCTCAAGCCAAGCGTCAGTTCTACCGCGACTGCGACGTCACAGGAACAGTCGACTTCATTTTCGGAAGCGCCGCCGTTGTCTTCCAGGGCTGCAACATCCGACCGCGTCAGCCGCTTCCTAAGCAGTACAACACAATCACCGCCCAGGGCAAAAAGGAAGAGAATCTGCACTCTGGTACCGTGATACAGGGATGCACGATCACGGCCAACGGAAACGTAACCGCTGCGACGTATCTCGGCCGTCCGTGGAAACCGTACTCCACTACGGTGTTTATGCAGTCGGAGATTGGAGCGCTCGTGGGGGCCGCCGGGTGGATGAGGTGGGATGCAGGGGTCGACCCGCCGTCGACTATACTCTATGGAGAGTATAAAAATTCGGGTCCTGGAGCGGGTGTGACCAAGAGAGTGAACTGGGCCGGGTACAAGCCCACTATGTCTGCTGCAGAGGCAGGGAGGTTTACAGTTGATGCCTTTATCAATGAAGAAGATTGGTTACCTGCGATGGGTGTGCCGTATCAGCCAAGTTTCTTTTAACAAACCAAAGTTTGTTTTGTTTTTCATTATATGTCGCAACCTTATTCTTTGCATTTATATCATTAAAGTGTTGTTTTATTATGAAGTTTATTGAAACTCAACAAAGAGGCCATTTTTGTTTCTGTCACATCGGCACAATTCCATATTTTTGCATTTGCTAATTCATTACTTAATATGTTACAAATTACATTACAACAAATGTGTATCATATTCTGCTAAAATCAATTAACTACAATTTTAAAATGCAGCTCCCACACGTAGACTAAATGAAATACATCGACCTATAAACGAAACATTTTGTCCCAAAAAGAAGAGATCAAACTTTCATCTGAAAGGAAAAAACACAGAGCCTATGGCATATTCAAGTAAACTGTGTCTTCCTCTTCAAACACCATGTTTTGTTCCAAAGACAGTAAGATCAAACACTTTGATGCTTCTTCAACAGAGTCAAGTTCAAGTTAATTAAAGTCAACCAAGTCATAGTTTCACAGCCTCAGCCTTTAAGATACTCCCACAAGAACACTGTAAATTCTTTTCTATATTGTCTAGGAGTGGGTCTTGAATTTTTGAGAACCCATTTCGCAAAATATAATTTTTGACAACTGGTTTTTGTGTTTGGACCAGGTAATACAAGAGATCATATGTTTGCATCTGGTTCTTGATCTTTTGCAAAGGAGTTGAGAGTTGCAGCGAAGCATGATGGTCAAAGACTTGAAACTACTTCACTACATGAGCCAATGATGATCAAATGGAGCAGCTTTGACTTCCTTTAAATCTCTTTTTTTCTAAAATCAAAATTTGTTCTCTCTTCAAAAAGTCCACTTGAATAAGAACGTACAAAAAATGGCTGTGAGAGAAGTAACAATTTGATTCTTCTTGTTTCATTTTTGTAAGAACATAAACATGAATGTGTCCAGCATCAAAACATATAAGAAAAGAATCTCATATACACAAGAAAATGTCATTCTTTACAGTATAAAAATTGAAATAATCTCACACCTTTCTGATGAAAACTTAGACAATCCCCTAAAACTCTACAAGAGAGAAACCAATGAAGGAAGAATCATAACCGAAGAATAGTGCTCCCCAATGCACTAACCAATGCACAAAAACCAATTTCTATACAAGACAAAAAAAGACTGATATATTATGAGGATTCATGTATCACTCTGCTTGTGTACCGGCTTGAGAGGTTTCTTCAGGTTGATCAGACCTGGAGTTATCAGCAATGACATTAGGCGGAGACCACTGATCAGGAACCATGAGGAAGTAAGTCGTCATGGCCTTTCTGAATCTTCTCTTGTATTGCTTTGGAGAGATAACCGTTGGGGCTTCATTCTTTGGTCCTCCTAAGATTCCCGTAAACTTCACCCAAGACTCTAGATGTTTGTCCCAAGTATACTGCCTCAAGAAGTCGATAATCCCCAGAACTAACTCGTTCTTTTCTTCATCTACGCCTACTAGCAAAGAGTAATCCATCACATCACCCAACTGCAAACACAAAGACGATACAAAACGTTTACAATAGAGTACAGATGAGTAAAATGATTTTGCATCAGAGTAAAACTCACTGCAAGAAAAGCGGTATCGTTCCAGACAGCTCTTTCCAACAATCGTTTAGCTTTGTTACCAACGAAGATGGGAGAAGTTGGCATTGCTTCAATCAAGTTCTGATCCAACAAGACCTTGTTGCTCCCACTAGCGTCAGGGTTGTATCGCGCCCGGGATGATCCTTTGAGGTCATAAAGCCGCTTCACAGTTCTTCCAAAGAGAAGATTCTCCATTATCAGAACATCCATCTTTGTTTCTTTCCCGCTCTTAAGTTGCTTTGTTGCGACCTATAAACACAAATACATACTCTCATCAAGAATGAATCAAACCTGACCAGAAAAAAATCTCTCTCAACTTAGCAATTAGTACCTGATAGATTCCCAAGATTTTTGCCAAACAAGTTGGACTTTTCGTGCTGATAGACTCAGATAAATACTTGAAGTAAGCAGGTGCAAACTTGATGAACGATTCAAGTTCTGTCTTGGTGACTTGCTTGATGATGAAACGGTCGTCAAGGGTTTTAGCAAAGAAGACATTGCTCTTCCCACCTTGAGCTCCCCATTTCTTACACCGGCTAAGAGACCTTATATACTCAAGTTCCGAAGGGATACATATACCTCTCAAAGCCTCAAACCGTTTTGCATAGTAACAAGTAACCGTGTACTTCACTTTTCCAAGAGTGCCGTCTTCTCCGTATGAGACACGAGCATGTAACGCTTTTGTATATGAAAGTGGGTCCAGACTGCGAGATGAGGACATTGAGAGTATACTCTCATCCACCGAACTTGTGCTTCTGCTAGGATCAAAAATGGTGTCATCAACTGGGCGAGGGATGTTCAGTTCAGAAGTATACGAAACTAGAGATTCCCCTTCAAGAGATATTTGTCGTTGATACTCAGGTGACGTCAAGGCGTATGCGATCATACTTGTGGGTTCATCATCATACACCGGAACAACAATATCATTGATGCCTACGGGAAGAAGTAGCCTTGGTCCACCTTGAAGTTCTGCCTCTCTAAAAGATGAAATATAGACAGGGCTATGCTCTCCAAATGTATCGAGCTTCTGAGAGCTAAGCAGAAAATTCTTGTTGATGGAGCGGTAGAAATTGAGGAATGGCACACCTAACCAGCTTACAGAATCATCTGAGCTCTCATAATCTTTACTCGGTAGAGCAGGTGAAACTGGGTACGCCACCTTGAATTCGTTTTGCTGTTCTGAGAGATCTATTGGAGGGAAAGTTGAAGAGTTTGAAGGAGGAAGCAAGATCTTAGTATTGGTTGGAATCTCCCCTGATGTCTGACGCTCGCCTATCCATGCTGCATCAAGAGTAGCTGATAGATTTTTCATAACTATCTCGCCATCAGACTGTGTCCTGCGAACATCGAGTTTACTTTCCAGAGGTTCAGAACTATCAGGTAAGGTCTTGCTGGGAGAGACTTCTCCACCATCTTCCTTTTCTGGATTCAAATCTAAATGCGTATCCGCTTCCTTCTGAACCTTAGTGTCATCAGTAGAACCACCATCAGGATTCTGATCAACCTCTGGGCCAGCAAGAAGAGAGTTGGTCCCAACATTCATCTCGGGGAGGGTCTGGCTCTTAGCCAAGGGTACTTTCTCATTTTTATCACTACTCTCGATCTTAGATAAACTTGATGCATTAATCAAGCGGTGATCCCACATATATGACTGAAAAATCAGCTGCCTGCGAAGCCGGTACAGCTCAAGAATATCCACTTGAGGTTGGCCTTCCTTCACCTCCCTTTGCAACATCATCTTTTGAATATTATCCTGAAAGAAATGTCAGAATGTTACAAAACAAAACCACTGGTCTTAAAATAATAATTGTAGTATATTGGTTTTAAGAGAATCAATTTGATCTTTAATACAAATTATTACCTCGAACTCTGCTTTCTCTCTTTGCAGCAATTCTTCGAGTTCACCAATTCGACGCCTAAAACCTTTTGCTGCAATTTGACTAATAGCATTCAATACTTCAGAAAACAGAAGCTCTGCTCTCTCTACCACCTGATTAATAAAAAGGAAGAGAAGTCAGTTAAAATGTGTTCAAAACTGCATCCCATAAAATCACAAGTACTAACCTCATCTGTCTCTCTTTGTATCCAGTCCTGATTATCATAGTTGAAACTAAGAACTGATGGTGGAAGGTAGACAGAATTAACATCTATAGTAGCGTAACGGAAGCAAGCAACCATGTTCCCAAATCTGCATGGACACAATTTGTTAGAGCAAAGGAAACATATAGAATTTTTAATCAGACATGTTTCAACAATTTAGCCAAGAGAAAAGTACCCGTAGAAGCGAAGACAGTCTCTATGGAGAGAATGGCCACAACAAGCTACTCTACTGGCAGCTGCGTGATTTGAGAAACTGAGCTCCAGAAACTTCCCAAAGGATAATCCCCACGCAGCATCAGACATCACCACTCGTAGAGTAGCCGGAGGAAAACCGTCAGGTCGAGGGCATCTCAGGCATCTATGCCACATCCAAATCTTCCCCTCCTTCTCACCGGGTAAGAGGTAATCTTGGAGCTTCTTGACAGATATCGTAAGGCTGCCTTGTCGATGAGTGTAACAGTGAACGTGAGCTTCTGATGGCATCTCACATGAACGACACCTGTAACCCTGCGATTCAAGCATATATTATTGTGTAAGCTGCAGTAGAGAAGTCACATTGTAAAACATATGTATAAACTTACCTGATCGAACAAATGATCTCTCAAGAAACGTCCCAAGGGCTTATCGAAACTACCATAGTACTTTATCCGGAAGAGATGAGACCTCTCACACACAGTTCCTTTCCACACTGATCTGGACGATAGAGAAACCAAGATGCTCTGGTGATCAGAGGGTGCCGGAGGAAACTCCTCTTTTTGAGATTGTGGTTCCTTTGGAGTCTCACTGTTTTGTTGTTGGATGGCCGTAACCTCTGTACCATTGTCCTGGTTTTCTACTACAACGTTCGTACTACTTTGAGAACTCTGTGGCACAAAGCCTTGCCCTGATGAACGTAGAGAACTGTCCAATATGTCTGCTGCCTCAATAGTTGGGTTGCTTTTGTCTGCCAGTGCGGATCTTTCAGACAAATCTGCATTTCTTCCAGCTATCACACGGTCCGGCAAATTCAATGGAACATTATAGCGTGAAAATGTGAAACCAGGAGTTCCTTCTCTACCCTGCCAGCCTGAACCATTGGGTATCAGAGGGTTTATGTCCTTCTGGATGGATAGATTAGCAGTGGTCGAAAGCAACTCTGATGCTGGGACACTGTTTGCTCGTTGTGGTTCGGAACCAGTTAGCATCGTTGGAGACTTTTCATATGCGGAGACCATGAAACCTGGCACAGTAGATATCGAACGTTCAATGCTCATGGATTTATCTGGAAGAGCTACTGTAATCGGGGAGTTCAAGGGGAGTTCTGGTGAGGCTCCTTCGTCAGCAAGAAACGATGTCTCCAGTGCCAAATGATAAGCTGCAAAAACTCCATATTGGACCACATGCTTAACTTTTTTCAACTCTTCTTCATTAGCACCCCTAAGCAAAATCTGAAGAAGAGAGAACACAAAGAAAAAAAATAAGAAGTAGTTATGAAGCAATCAGATATAAGAGATCTGTTCAGCGTTTTTTTTTTAAATTCTAATGGCTAGGAGTGCTTACTGTAAAGCCTAAAGGCCTTGGACAACCCTCAAAATACATCAACGTCTTCACTACTTTCTTTCCAGCTTGACCAGCTGAACCATGTTCTTCAAGAAACCTATCCACACGAAAATTCTCACAGTAACCCAGCTTTTGAGAGGAGAGGTGGTCTACTGAAGGAATTATCTGAGCACCAGTGCAGCGAGCAATGCGGTCTAAAAGTGGCCTCTTAATGTTTAGAACAAGAGATATGTCTTTGGCTAGAAGGTACTCTTGCGCAAATCGAGAAACTGATTTTTCGACTAGTAGAATGTTTGGACGTTCGGCATGTATCTTAGCAACAGCCATCTTTAGATGATCTTTTTCCTGATAACCAAATTAAGTGTAAGTAAGCCACCAACGAGAAGAAAACGTAATATGGAAGCGGCAGGCAAATTTCACCTGTTGCAACAAAGTATCAAAACTCGATAGCTGGTTCGAGACCCTTTGATACTCAAGCCCACCGCCTAGAATCAATAGTCGAGCGTTCTCAATCTTCGCTCTCATTCTCCTATGAGCCACGTTTTTCTTGCAAACTACTCCCTTAACCACCATGCTGTAAAGTAATACACGGATTAAACGTCACAAATAACATAAAGAAGCATTATGAACTCAACACCAGTACTCTGAGATCAAGTTGTGCTGCTTCTGTTACCTATCATGTCGGAACCCGGAAGCTAAGCACTTAACTTTGACATAGCCACCAGGATCCATTCCTCCACTTTTGCTCATATCAGGCTTCAATAAGTTAGCCGCCTCCCAAGAAAGAGAGGTGATGATCTCTAACCAGCTCTCTTTCCCCTCTTCGTCGCTCACAGGGATGTTCTCAACTTGCAACAACTGTGCAAGCAAAGCCCTAAAGTGCCCATCAACCACATTCTTCATAGCCTTCTTGTGCTCTTCACTTGTTCGATCCTCGCTACGGTACTCTCCACTTCCAAAGCTCGCGGAAGGTCGCAAGTATCCCCACTCACCTGAGGCATCTCCCTCATTATCTTCCTCATCATACAAAGGACTTTCTCTCTCATCTTCTTCATTTTCCGGGTCAGGTGGAACCCACAAAAGTCCATTGTTCTCGAAATCCACCGGTTCCGCCACTTGGTCATCCGAAATATCTGGCGGAGAAGGAGCTTCAGATTCGTCACGACCATCATGCTCGTCTTTATTCTGGAACTGCTCCGCTCCTTCCCCAATCAGAGAGTCAAGACAATGGTGAATGAGTGGAGAGCCGCTTAAACTTTTCTGGTCAGAGGTTTCGCCACTAAGATGCTTACAGGACCCATCACCACCTATGCTCGTCTCCTCATATTCCATTGGGCCATAATATTGATTAGCTTGAGGAGAATGGCTCGTATCAATATCAGTCTGGTATACACCATACTCATCGTACTCATCATCACTCCTGATACATAAAGGAAAAGAAAAAAACAAATTACCCACAAGACCTACCCTAGAGCTTGTGTGCAGAGTCTAATGAGATCAAAGAGAGTTCAGAAGAAAAGAGTACCTATTTGAAGCAAAGCGAGATGGATCTTCCACATCTGTAGCGATGAAGCTATTCCTCCTCGAAGTTTCTTTGCCTTTTCTCGTCGTGCCTGCCTCCATAGACGATACACCATGCAAACTAACATCAGAACCACGTTGAGCCCTTTGATAAGGACCAACTAACCCCGGCATGGAGCCAAGAGCGAAGCTACTACTATTAGCAGTGGTACTAGTCTTCGAGCTAAGAAGACTGGACTCCGAAGGCGAGGTACTAAGCTCAGGGATATTCGAGACATGAGCCCCACCTTCACCTTGCTCCTCCCACTGCCTGAAACAATAATTACAAACACGGATCCTCTCCCACTCCTCACGTGGAGCTCTCAAGTCACTCCCAGCCAAAGGTATAGAGTTGGCAGTGCACTTGCCGCAGAAAACTCTCCCACAGAGACGGCAGTGGTGCCTACGGTTGATAAGAGTAAACTGACAATCACACTCGTAGCAAACACGACAGCTCTGATCAGGCATCCAGAAGTCCCTGGACACGGTAGCTGGCTCTGATCGCCAGGGGATCCAGGATTTGACCAGACCCACAATCTCAGAGAGTGTCTTGTTACTAGTATCTCTTGTATCCATCTAAAACCTCCCCAACCATAATGCTATGACGGTCATGGGAAGTCTATAGAGCTTTAAACAGATTCAAATTCCTAACCAAAATCAAAACAGGAGATAAATGTTAAAACGCTAGAAATGGGTTTGATCCGGATCCAATTATCACGAAATCAACTGGGAGCGATCAAAGATACGTTTTTTTTTTTCAAAATCGAGCAAATTCATCATCATCAACAGGGATCAATCATGTGCAAAATTGAAATCAAAATTCGAAATTTTTGGAAACCCAAATGAAGTGAGCGCATGGGATTACCTAAAAGAGAAACCTTTTGGAGTCACGAGAAGGAGAAGATCGTCGTCGTGTTTTTGATTGGAGAGAGCTAATTGACTGATAATTCATGGCAAGGATAGCGACATCGTCAATAATCCGCGTCTTACAGTTTTAATCATACACCGTCGCGTACCTAATCTTTGCTTCCCTCCCCACACCATTATTATTACATTTAATTGTTTGCCTAATTTATGATTTTTTTTATATATTCAGGTATGATTTGGCGCAGAATATCTGAATATATATGGACCAAAATACTTTCGAAATCCCATAATTACAGTTATTAAAACTGACAAATTACTCAATGACTCTGATTTTTTTTCCTAAAAAGGAAATTGAGGATCGTCGTCAATAAAGCAGAAAAGGATATTGAGAATATTAGGAAAAAGTAAATGAGAATCAATAGCACAGACTTTTCAATGTAACTAGTGGCATTCCGGCGCTACGCGCCGGGTTCAGCGCCGGGTTCGTATGTTTTAGTTTCTAATGAATTAAAATTTTTTTTTGATCCATATGATAATTGATTAGTGATAGTAGTGTATTACTTTGTTTTGAAATATGTTAAAGAGGATGTGTTTGTTTTGTGATTATGTTGTATGACTTTGATATTTGTGTTATTCACATGGAAAATTTTCATGTTTACCATTTTTTTGGTATAATTATTCATGTTTACCACTACTAAAGATACATCTTGAAAAATATGTTCTTTATTAAGAGTCAAAAGACTCTTGTACATTTATTTTCTCTATATATAATAAATAAATAAATAAATTTATGTTTCAAATTATACTTTTGAAATTCGAACTTATTTTTTTGAATTTTTGAAAACTGAAATGATTTTTGAAACTATTTTCTAAAAGTTTTTTATATTATTTAAATATTTATTTATATATTTATTAGAATCCTAAATTTCACACTCCAAAAACTCTACCCCATCCGTCAACTATAAACTCCAAGTCTAGATTAGTTAACTCTATGGTTATAAATGTCTTTTTTTCCTTTTTAAAAATGAAGGTAAAAATAATTAGTGTAAATATGAAAAGTGGCATTATGAATGTGGTGTATTTGACAATTTTCCTATTCACATTGTATTTCGTTTTGCTGATATTGTGTTTTTTAAATTTCATTTTTAGTTTTGATGTGTTACAATTATTTCTATATTTATTTGGTTTGTTTTAAACTTTCTGCAACAATTTGTTCTCAAATTATCTCATTTTAACTACTGTAATTCATTAATATTGCATTGTTTATTCTTGAAATTTATACATTTTAGGTTATATTATGGTATTGGCCTTTATTATGTATTTTTATCTAATTTTAAATTTTATTTGTTATTTTGCTAATTTATAATAAGAAATAGGTAGGGGTGGAAATACTCTAAATGTATAAAATTATTTATAGTTAATACCAATATTTTATAAATAAAAATATACATTAAATTTGAAATTAATTTTCTTTTAATTATTATGAGGGTCGATATATTGATATTAATTCTCTATTTATCTTTATATATATGATTTTGTATGTCTTGACATAATCTTTGTCCTAACTTTCATCAATTCTGGTATCTTAAGCTTCACATGAAAATGTAGTAATTTTCTGAAAACCATTTTTCTACCTGGCATTTAGTCACTATAATCGCTGATTTGTCGTCATGATTTTTATTTAAGAAATGGGAGTCTGAGTGTTCAAAGAAACCGTATAATACCAATAAGTAATGAGACGATTAGCTTGATATTTATTTGGGTGACTAAGGCCGGTTGATGAACTGAGAGAAATCTCATGTGTATGGGATCCTGAGATAAGGTCTCATTAGTGCTCCTGAGATTATAACTCCTTCCAATTCAATAATAATACACTACTTGTGCTCTATCAATAGCTTGGTGTGTTTTGATCTGTTCCAAATGTTAATTATGGAAGAACATGAATGGCTCTGAAATCTGTAGGCAACTCTGAGACATGATTACACAAAAAGAGCAAAGAGCACTCCGCAGGTATTGATACAGAAACCATAATATATTAACACTTGACAGTGTCAAATACACGTTGATATGTCTGTGGGATACTACCAGAGTTTCTTTCACCAACCTGCTTTAAGAGAAGGAAACAGAATAAGAAGAAGAAAAAAAAAGCATTGCTCTAACATGAAACCTAGTGAGTAAGAAGAATAACAGTTTCTCCAATTCAAAATGAGCTCTCAGATCCAACCATTGCTCCCTTGCTCTACCACAGTATAGCTTCTCCACAATTTTAATCCTACAACTTCTTAACTGTACAACAACAACAACAATGCACAATTCAAGTTTTCAGTAACTCGATTGAGTAGATGCTCATAGATATGGTTCCAAATCAACAATCTGAAACCTCAAAAGCTTAAAGTTTCAATCTTTAAAAGTACATTAATAAATGTAAGTTTTACCATATACTCACAATTGCTTAGTAGAAACAGAGACCAATCCAGTTTAAGTTTTTTTTTTACCTGAAGCAGCAGTTCTACGTTTGGCAAGCTTGGGTCTTTCAAGCTCCATCTGCATATCCATCAACATGTTCATTCGTTGCAACTCAATCTCCTTAGCAGCTTCCATCCTCTGTTTCTCCAACTCAACCATCATCCTCTGCTTCGCACCTTCGATCCTCTCGTACACCTCTCCCAACTTCAGAATCACTCTCGCCAGCTCCCTACACGACGACCCTTCACCTCTAGTCGGATATACCTCATCCACTCCACTCTTCTTCCTCACCACAAACCCCCAATCACATACGTCATCGTCCTCATCCTCATCATCATCGTCCAAAGAGCTCCCACTCGATTTAGATCCGGCCGCATTCTTCAATGCTGGTTTCAAAATTTAAACACAAATCTGAATCTCATCAACCAAAAAAATGTCGACAACCAAAGGTATGATTAATTGCAATAAATAACATCATACGGAATCAATAGAAGTCGATCCAATAGTATGGGGTCGGGACGAAGAGTGAACGAATCAGCCATAAATAGAGTTGATGCTTGACAGAGAGTGATCTTCGAGATTTCGCAGTGGTGTGGCTGTTCAACGCAGGCAACGAACCCATTTATAAGCGGAGCTACGGCGGAGGATGCTAAATTGGTATTTACAATAAAGAAGACATTTAAAGAGCATAAATGATTGATAGGAGCTTGCAGTAACGGGGTTGAAGACGAAGTGGAAGAGACGGGAAGATGAACTCTGGATGCTTCAGACAAAGTTAGAGCTAGGCAAGATTGGACTTGATATGGGCCGTACGTAAATGTAGGGACAGCCCAAAAGGAAGGAAGTCCAGTTTCGAGCTTTATTCTTCGGAAGCAGTAGTGACATGGCAAAAATGTTATCTCTCATTGGTTGATTATTTTTGGTGACGTGGCAGCCTCACCATTGAGTATATAGGGCTTTTAGTATAGTATAGATATTACAAGTATTGATAACTTGTCGAGAAAATATTTTACAATAAGAAAAATAATACAAATATTTTTAAGATACTCTTGAACTAAGAGCAGGTTTATTGCAGGTTTCTTAGATTGAGTCTCTTCGCGTAATATAAGATACGGTCTCTTAGCTTTTAACTAAAAAACTTAAAAAACGTCTTTTAAAAAACCTAAGAAACTTAAGAGATATAAGAGACGTTTCTTAGCTTTTTTTAGTTAAAAGTTAAAAAAACTGTATCTTATCTTACGCTAAGAGATCCAACCTAAAAGATCTTCAATAAACATGTGCTAAGTATCTAAAGAATAAAGATATCTTAACTAGCAAAAAAAAAAAATTATAAAGAACTAAAAACTAATTTGGAAATTTTAAATTTTATAAAATTTCTTGGAAAAATATTTTTTTGTTAGATATAGACATATTGTTATGTAATATTTAAAACCACTAAAAATGTGAATTCCATAAATAGATGAATTCCAAAAAAAAGGGTTTCAAAACAAAATTTGTGACTTCCTTTCTTTCTTGTAGTTCTATCGGTTGTTTCTTTGTCCATACAAAATGGTATGGTATCACTATCAGCTAGTTTTTTAATTATTATAATTAAATAATTTTATCATGTAATTTTGAAAAGCAAATATAACATAGAGAATTCGGAGAAATAATATAAGAAGAATATGAGTTCCTAGAGATATAATTTAGCCTAATGTGGAGTTTAATTTTTGTATATATGTACAGAGATCAAAGCAGGACCGGCTCAACATTCCTAGGGGTCATAGGGCAAAAAAAAATTTACCTTCTAAAATTTATATACAAATAATGTTTAAAATATATTTTAAATTTAATATGGAATATTTTGTATATATTTACAATGAAAATAAAACTATAAACATATCAAATAATTTTTGGCCTTTTCCAATTTTATTTATTATATTTATAATTTTTTATATATAAAAATATAGATTTATAAAAAAATTGGACCTTTTAACTATTATTATATGGGAGGATACGGGCTTGGATCCGGGGCGGTCACACCGCTTGTCCTCCACTGAGCCGGTCCTGGATCAAAGCCAAAAGAATAGTCGTTCGGCAAGAAATCCATAGAGATCATACGTACGGAAAATATACATCACAATGATGCTCCTCGCACTGCATATCAATGGGGTTACCTGACAGGAGACTGTCTTCCTCCTGAGGCTGCGAAGCGTC
Source organism: Brassica rapa (assembly GCF_000309985.2). NCBI lineage: Eukaryota > Viridiplantae > Streptophyta > Magnoliopsida > Brassicales > Brassicaceae > Brassica > Brassica rapa. The sequence continues at coordinate 17,939,430 of NC_024797.2, read as the reverse complement.
AACTACCTGAATACTATTGTTGTTATTATGTGGGAAGCAGGTGGTTTCTCTTGTTTTAAAAATGCCATAAAATATATAAGACCCGTTTTAAGAAATCACAGCTGTGATGTGATTGTATTGCTGTCCAATTTTTTATTTCATTGTCAATATTGCAAACTCAGTTGTAGTTTTAAGAGATTATCTTCTAAGCTAAATAACAAGATCTAAAGTCTGATCTTAATTATAAACCAATAATGCTTTGTCATTATTTCAAAACCTTGATTTGGAAGTCTAAAACCATAGGGTCTAAGAACAATTCTAATGCAAATTTTCAAAAAATATTCTAGTAAAAAAGTAACAATGATAAAAAAAAAAAAAAGAAATAGAAGTTCTCACTTGTAAACCTAAGAGATAGCACTAAGACATCTGTCATTTTAATTGGTTCATATTTATTTTGAAAGTAAAATTTTAATATATATATATATAATCAAGTTTTATTAAAATTATTTAATTGTTTTGGTTAAATATTTTTTTCAAGATATTTAAAAGACGAACATGCTTTAATGTATAATATAAATTAAAACTTTCATAAAGTCAAATATACTAAAAATGGAACATATTAACATGGTGAGTCATAATAAATGATCGTTCATCTTCGGCATGTATTAGTCGGAAAGTATTTCAAATTTGTATCAGGCAGAGTGTTATGTTCTTGGGGCATGCAGATAGGGCATATCATTGAATAAAATGGAACAGATATCTGAACTTTTTTATCACCGGCGATACAATACCAATAGATTTCTATGACCGTGCACTCTCTTTTTATTTTTCTTATTTGTTTCTGTAATGAAAATTTTAATGTTTGGATGGGAGATATGACACGGCACTTGCTTTCTTTGATTTAATAATTCCCGTGAGTTGTATTTACTTGTTTCCAGAAGCCAATCAAATACGCTTTGGTGTCTTTCTTTCTTCACAAGAAATTTAAAGAACGTTATCAACAATGATCAATCCCTCTCTTCTTCATTTTCTAATAGCTATTAAAAAAATAAAAAAAAAATAAAAATAACTAGTCATTACAAGAGTCAACGAGGATCCGGATGCAAATATTATGATTAAAGGAATAAAGAGAATTCATATATTTATTGAAGTCATTTCAACTGATATTTGCAATCGGAGGTAGAACTTACAAAGTTTCAGTGATTTGTTTAACATGTTGCGGGATTGAAGAAACTTGAATCGCCCATATTAGTAGCAACAAAGCACCAATCCATAAAGGATTACAGTCAGTGTTGGAGCCACCTTAGACCCAGGGGTGTATATGAAATCTACTATTTAGTTTTTAGGCTTGTATACAAAGCTATTGTTGTGGTGATCAACTGGTTAATATCTCCTTTTATGACCCATATGTCTTGAGTTCAGGTCTCATTAGCATACCTTTTTAACCTATCTAGAATAATTATGAACCATGTAAAACTAAATTCTAGCTCCGCCACTGATTACAGTGAGCCTTAATAATGCTATTCCTTCAGCTTGAAAGTTTTATAGTTTTAGACTAAGAAACCTTCGAAATAAAATCAGTATAAGAAAGCCTCAGTATACGTCAATCGTCAATGGTAACTAATCAATTGTCCACTTCTCGTTTTGAATCCATATTGCCATGATCTTCCACCTTAGATTGTGAGTCCATACTTGAATCTACCATCATAGTTTGTTGCTACAAGATTCTGATAAAACTAAATTGATAATGATAACATTTTTATAAACATTTTGTTTCTATATTTAGAAGTAAAGTTAGCATTGTTCCACATTTTCTTGAAGAACTCTATTGTGAAGATATTGAAGTAAAAAAAGATTCTCTGTTATAAAAAAAAATGACTTATTCTTAGGTCCACCAACCAATAAGATTATCTTATTTTATATTCGATATCTTTTAAAAAAAAGAAACAAAATATTGTCAAATTATATTATGTTTTTAAAATTAAAAGATAAAAAAATAATAACAATTACAAAAAAAAATATTTTACGTCGTCAGCATAACATTAAACCCTAAACCCTAAATTCTAATCCCTAAATCCTTAATCCTAAACTCTAAACTCTTGGATAAACCCTAAACTCTAGGATAAATCCTAAACTCTAGGATAAATCCTTAACTCTAAATCAAAATCACTATACACTAAAACATTCAAGCGTTTAGGGTTTAGGGTTTTAGTCATTTTTTATTTAGAGTTTAGGATTTATCCAAGGGTTTAGGGTTTACCCAAGGGTTTAGGGTTTACCCAATGGTTTAGGATTTACCCAAGGGTTTAGGGTTTAGGATTTAGGGTTTAGGGATTAGGATTTAGGGTTTAGTGTTTTGTTGACAACATTAAAAATATTTTTTTTTAATTCTTTTTTATGTAACTATTATCTTTTTTAATTTTTTATTTTAAAAACATAATATAATTTGAGAATATTTTGTTTCATTTTTTAAAAGATATCGAATTTGAAATAATGAAATCCTATTGGTTGGTGAACCTAGAGGTTCACCCTAGAGGATCCTCATAAATTATACATTTTTATAGTGGACTTATTCTTAGGTCCACTCCCTAGGGTGAACCTCTAGGTTCACCAACCAATAAGATTGTCTTATTTTATATTCGATATCTTTTAAAAAAGGAAACAAAATATTGTCAAATTATATTATGTTTTTAAAATTAAAAGGTAAAAAAATAATAATAATTACAAAAAAAAATATTTTACATCGACAGCATAATATTAAACTCTAAACCCTAAATTCTAATCACTAAACCCTTAATCATAACCCTAAACCCTTGGATAAACCCTAAACCCTTGGATAAACCCTAAACTCTAGGATAAATCCTTAACTCTAAATCAAAATCACTATACACTAAAACATTCAAGCGTTTAGGGTTTAGGGTTTTAGTCGTTTTTTATTTAGAGTTTATGATTTATTCAAGGGTTTAGGGTTTACCCAAGGGTTTAGGGTTTACCCAAGAGTTTAGGGTTTAGGATTTAGGGTTTAGGGATTAGGATTTAGGGTTTAATGTTTTGTTGACAACATTAAAAATATTTTTTTTTAATTCTTTTTTCTGTAACTATTATCTTTTTTTACTTTTTTGTTTTAAAAATATAATATAATTTGAGAATATTTTGTTTCCTTTTTTAAAAGATATCGAATTTGAAATAATGAAATCCTATTAGTTGGTGAATCTAGAGGTTCACCCTAGGGGGTGAACCCAAGAATGACTCTTTATAGTGCAACATTGCCTTTTCCTTGCCATATATTGGTTATGATATTGGGCCGTAGAATGTGTTTGACAGGGGCGGACGCAGGAAGGCTTTGGTGTGGCATGTGCCCAATACAAAATATATTTTTTCCTTTAATTGTTTTTTTTTTGTAAATTTTTTTCCTTTAATTATTAACAGAAAATTAATGTAGATGCCCTCGATCTAAACAAGTTTTACACTGTATGACCCATACTAAAAAGGTGGCTTGATCCGCCCCAGTGTTTGAAGTCAATGGACTCGGGTTTACACGCCCAAATTGTTTTTTTACGTATATGTTTTAACTTAAATCATATCCATTGATGAGTGATGACGACAAATAAAAAGACAAGTGCATAATCCCAATTGGAGTTGGATAAGTGGCATAAAGCAAAGTTTTAAAAATTCTACATATGTACTATTTTATTATATTATATTTAAAACATATAGTGGAACCACTTGTTTGGTTTCTGTATTTGGATTTTCTTCTCTTTATATGTTTGAAAACTTTTCTTTTTACCTTATTAGCCTAATTTATTATTACGGTAAAAACTCTATAAATTAATATTCTATATATTGATAAACATTAGAAATTAATAAGTTTTTTTTATCCCAAGTTAAGTCGGTCCAAAATATAACACAAATCTATAAATAATAAGATAATATTTTTCAAGAAATCTCATGTAAATATATGGTTCCATTAAAATCACAAATTAATAATATATCTATATATATTTGATATAAGTACAAACTAAAATTATTTTGTTGGTTTTATATTCACAATGAAAAAACCTATATATATTCTTAACATTTCAATATATTTTGATAATATTTAGTAAAATTATACTGAAACCACATTTAAATTATATGAAACATAATAAACTACACCAAATAATATAATAAAACAATATGAAAATCAAAGTTTTAAAATTTAATTAATGTATATACGGTAAAATCAAATATTTCCCTATTCTATAAATAAAATATTCATAAATAGAAAAAAATTGAAGTATGAAACTTTTTGTAAATTAATAAAATATCATAGTCCCAACGTTATTAATTTATAGAGTTTTATTGTACATTTGTTTCATACAAAGCACTATATTTACCATTCTAATTTGTTAACTTCAAGCATGCTAATTTTGTGTGTCTCATTCGAATTTCTTAAAATTTAAAAGTGGTCTTTTAATTACGACTATTCACATATAGTTATAGATGTAGGGACCAATTGGCCTTTTGCACACCAGTAGAAATGCATGTGCGTGAAAAATAAGATTAGGCTACCTAATACTTCAATTAAAGTACTTCGTAGACTACATCATCTATTGGTTTAATTAATCTAACAAAATACTAAGCAATTCTCCCATTTTTGTCAGTAATCGATGTATGGAGCTGGTGCATATCGTAACACAGAAGGGCACAAAAAGCACAATTCAAAGGGTTAAATATATTGATTTGTAACGTATGATGTACACTTAGGGGCGAAAGGTTATGTATTTAACTCATTGTTAAGAGTTTTTTTAAATGTCAGAAACTGTCATATGATCTGTCATTTGATTAACTAAAACTATCGCAATCTACATTAAAAAAGTTGACACTAAAACTATCGCAATCTAAGTTGAAGTATATTAGTGTTTTCTTACGAGTCTTCTTTTCATGAGAAGAAATATTTCCTTCCTTTTTGTAGTAACGTTTGAACATTTTCTTACTAGTGTTACCATACCGTGAATAAAAGACTATAAACGTTTTAAAACGGTAATTAGGTTTTGAACTTTAAATCTAATTAAATCGAGATACATAGAATCATAGATTCATATGATAATTGTTACCTGGTATAACAAATTAGATCGTTTAAGTATATTTTAAAATGCTTTTTTCAGTTATTTCTTCAACTTGCTAGTATCATTTTGGATATCCGTCAGCCACGATAAAAGTTTAACACTTTAAATATAGAAAAAAAGAGCCGCGATAAAGGTTCAACATGCCAACAATTTGATATTACGTAACTAAAGTGTATAAAATAGTACGACAAAGAAAAAAAATAGTACGACAAACTAAAACCTAATTTTATAACTAATTTTCACGATTAAAGAAAGAAACTAAAATATAGATAAGACAAAAACAAAAGGGTAATGGTGTCTGGCGATTATCCGCTAATTAAGACCTAAACGGCTAAACCTGTGACACTCTGCACTTTTAGTCGACTGCAACAGTTATATAATTATACGTAGTGTACATATTTTAATCACAGTATAAATGGTACGTGCATTTAAAATTTTATAATTCTATCGTGACGATGTATACTTTCATATATATGTATACATATATGTATATTAAGATATCTATATGCGGTCGCTGGTATTGTGCGATCTATATATGTACAACAGGAAAAAGTGATTATGTTTTAATTGACATTTATTTTATCTACGACTTTCACATTTTATATGTATACAATTGACTATTGGATGTGAGTGCGACATGCGCACACGAGGAAATACAACTCAAAATCGATTGCGCAACTTCTCATGCTACCTAGAGCCTCATCTATCTCTAGTATTTTCGTAAGACTATATCGAAAATTAAATAACTGCATTATATCTAAGTACCACCTATTGATCCATCAAAACTTTAAAAACAAAACTAATAAAATAATTTAATTTAAATAAATTAATTTTTAATCCTGGATAAAAATGTATCAACTAAAAGGTGCCAAGTGTTTTCTTCAAAAAAAAAAGTGACAAGTGTTTACAGAAATTCCAGTGAGGTTTTTTTATAAATAAGTTATCATTTACCATTATTTTCTTATTATTTATTATTCTGGTTTTAAATGCAAGATTTTTTTTGAGAGAACATTTCAATGAAAGTGTTTTAAGTAATTAAAAATAGAAAAAAATCAATATGACCTGTACATGAAATGTGTGCTTGATAAAATGGTTTAGATTTTTTTAACATTAATTTTAACTAAATAATTTTTTTATAAATACTCACTTAAAGATTTTGAGTGATGTGGATGTTATTATCGTTAGATTTTCACATTAAACATGTGGAAGAAGACCTCGATATCGATATGTATATATAGTTCTTTACACATCAAGACCGTAAACTGTATAACTAACTTGAGAGAACAAGCATAATTAACAGATGTAATTTTGTTTTGAAGATTCAAACATATGATGGGACCAACTTTATTTGAACATTGAATAACTATACACGAGTAGAAAATCATTAAGTTTATTTTTGTTGAAAAAAAAAACTTAAACTAATCAGAAACGAACAAGGTGAGTACCTTCCATAAATCAGTAGTAGTATATAAACCCAAAGTTCGGTCCAATTATGTCGACCAAAACAATTCACCAAAAAAGAATCTTATCATTGTCTCGATATATATTATATGCAAATATCTCGACAACCTTACGAAACAAAACCTTGGCAGAATCGTATCTGTCCAGCGGAAACTATGGTGAAGATTCATCCCGACCATACGACCTCCGGGGCCGGAGACATAACAAGTTCGCCGTACTTGACAACGGAGAAAGAGAGTTTCACGATTTGGATGAAGTCGTTGGTGTTTAATACAAATGGCTGCACCGTCTTCGATTCTAAAGGAAACATAATTTATCGTGTCGATAATTATAACTCTAAGAGCTGCCGTGAAGTTTACCTCATGGATTTACATGGTCATGTCTTGTTTACCTTACGTAGCCAGGTAGATGAACGTCCCAGTTTTATTATTTCATGCAAGTTCTTTTTCATTAATTTATTTTTTTTAACACATTTTTATTCACTTTTAAATTAATTGTTTCTGTGTGTGTTCTGTAGAAATTTGGATTATTCAAGACTTGGGAAGGATATAGATCACCATCGGGGACATCTGATTCAACAACAAACTCAGAATATTTTCGAGTGAAAAGTAATATTTTTCAGGTTCCGAGTAAAGATTCATATTCTTCTTATAGAGTTCTAACGGGATCGTGTAGAAAGAATGAACAATATCATTATAAGATGGTAACTCGGGGATCAAGTTTAGGAATCGAGGACATTTGTGGAAGAGTTGTGGCAGAAGTGAAGAGAAAACAATCGAGGAAAGGTTTGGAGTTTGGAGACGATGTTTTGACGATGGTGGTGGAGTCACAAGTTGATCACTCTTTCATCATTGGACTTGTTTTAACTCATAGGCTTATCAATCGTAAACTGTAATAAAGGTGGTGAAAATTTTGATTAAATAGTTGATAACTAATTGCTGATTTTTTTTTAACCTCCACATATTTTATATCGATGTTGCTAATGAAAGTACAACTGATGTATGTTACTTGTTAGATTGAAGGTTCGGTAAAGTGAGTGTAAGCTCTCTTTTTTTTCATTGAAATGTTTGAGAGTTTAAAGATGAAGACAATTATAATTAGGGTAAATCTCCAAAATAGCACCTTTCTAAGTTTATATCACAAAAATAGCACTCAAAAACTAAAATGACCAAAATAACATTTTATCTTTTGAAAAATTTAAATTTTTTTATTTTTCAAAATTTGAAATCTTATCCCCAAAACCTCACTTCTCAACTCTAAACCCTAAAACCTAAACTCTAAACCCTAAACCCTAAATTCTTAACCCTAAACCCCACCCCTTAGTGCTATTTTTGTGACTTTTGGCATTGAGTGCTAGTTTGGGAAGAAAAACTTGATTTAGTGCTATTTTGGTCTTTTTCTCTTATAATTATTCGAGATATCGATTTAAAAAATAATTAGGTTATGGTAATATATATGCTAAAGAGGTTAAGGTGCCGACAAAATTCCGTAAACTAGTATAAAGCGAGTTGGAGTATGATTAGTTAAGTACCAGCAAAGTCCCAATTACAGTATAAAACTTTCTCAGTGATATTTAAGTCCCTTCCTAATAGAAGAGCACCGTTACTCTTCGTTGAACACTAAACGCAGCACCATATATGGAAACACATCTGTGTAGCTCAGTTCAGCTATTGGTTGCACTAGCTGAACAATTCTGGAAATATCTTGCAGAGTAGCACCAATCTTTGCAATTTCTGCATTAGGATAATTAGGATTAGGGTATTGAGAGTTATTCTTCCATTCTAAAAAGAAGAAACAAGACGTAGATGAGGCCATGCTTTTGTGTAAAATTACCTCCCAACACAATGAGCAAGCCGTTTTTGAAATGGTTAAAGATGTTCTCTGGTTTATAATTTGTAGAATTAACATATTTTCTAATCAACAAGAAAAAGGTATATAAAATAAAGTAATGTTGACATATATATGCAATAATGTAAATATATACTATAATATTTGTTCGTGAATAAGAAAGTCATTTTTAAGAAAGAGGAAAAGTTTCATTCAGCTAATTCAATGCAATTTACCTTCCAATATATGCCATAATTTAACATGAATGCACACCTAAATCAAACTCAAGACAAAGCAAAAAAAAAAAAAAATCAGAAGAGTAAGATATGGGAACATGCTTCTCTTCGTCATCATCATCACGCACAAGGATGGAAGATTATTACTATTACCCTGCGTTATACGATTACGACAAAGGTTACACACCCTATGCGAGAAATCTCCATCTCCAAGAAGCTCTGTCTTCTTCCTTGGTCTCTTCAATAGCCGAGACTAACCATTATCCCCAACTCCATAGACGTATGGCCTCGCCTATTAAGCAGAAAGAACCAGAGAAAAAAACTGAGAAAAAACCCGCCGAACCATCTAGATGGTTATGCATGATCTGCATGGATGAAAAGTCTCCCTCCGACATCTTCCGAGGAACCACTAGTTGCACTCATTACTATTGCACCGAGTGTACCGTACGTTACGTGATGACCAAGATAGAAGGAAACATAGCCATGATCAAGTGCCCTGACGTGGACTGCACGCGACTTCTAGAGCCCTACACGTGTCGAAATATAATCCCAGGGGACTTGTTCGAGCGTTGGGACAAAGCCTTGTGTGAGTCTTTGATTGTGTCGTCGGAGAAAGTGTACTGTCCGTTTGAAGACTGCTCAGCGATGATGGTGGTGGACGATGATGATGATCAAGGTGATGAAGTGACGGAGACGGAGTGTCCGTCTTGTCACCGTCTGTTCTGCGCTCAGTGTAAGGTTACATGGCATGCGGGGATTGGTTGCGAGGAGTTTCAGAGAGGTGGGAACACGAAGAAGAAGAAGAAGAGTAGTGATGAAGAAGATGCCATGTTGATTCAAATGGCTAATAAGAAGCACTGGAGGAGGTGTCCTAGTTGCAAATTCTACGTTGAGAAGATCGATGGTTGTGTGCATATGAGTTGCAGGTTAGTATTTTTCATCATATTATAAGTCTTTTGTAAAAAAAAAAAAAACTAATTATCATGTTAAATGGTTATTGTTTGATTTGTTGGATTATTTCCTCAGGTGTGGATTTAAGTTTTGCTATCGTTGTGGAGCAGCGTCGAGTTATAGTCACGCATGCCACATTCGTAGTCTTATTTTAAAATAGGGTTTTTAGTAATTAAACCCCTCAACTAAAGATGAATCGTAAAAAAAACCCTCAACTAAAAATCCTGTAAAATAAACCCTCAACTTTAGTTCCGTTAACATATGTTACCCTCCGTTTAAAAAACCGTGACGGAGGGTGACATATGTTAACGGTTTATAAGTTGAAGGTTTATTTCACTGGATTTTTAGTTGAGGGTTTTTTTCACGATTCATCTTTAGTTGAGGGGTTTTATCACTAAAAGTCATTAAATATTATTAAATTATTTATTATCATTTATACATTGTTTTAAGATTTATAAGCCTTTAAAACTAATTTATAAATTTTAATATATTTGTATATTAATTTATACATCTTAAATTAATAATTTTTAACACTACTTACAACTTATTATAACTTTGAAATATTAAATTATTTGATATTTGGAAATAGTGATATAAAAAAATTTGTGTGTTTATATCGTCATTGTCAAATATGAAATAATTGAAAGTTTCTAAGTTATATTAAGTCTTAAGTAGTGTCGAGATAATTCATCTATGAAGTCAATCTTTCTATTTAGAGAATGACACACTTTTTCTTTTTTTCATGATTTCTGTCATCCGGTTCATACTTCTCCCCCCTCCAAAATAATGCATGATTATTTTTATTCTCATTGATTTCTGAATAACTACATTATATTTTTATTTTCTTGATCAATAATATATTTGAAACATAAAGTAATACAATAAATCAAGAACAATATAGGAAAATAGGAAAGTATGAGTCTGATGACGAAAATCATGAAAATAATAAAAAGTACGTCATACTCCAAATAGAAAGATTGACTTCATGGATGAATTATCCTCAACACTACTTAAGATTTAATATAACTTAGAAACTTTCAATTATTTGATATTTGAAAATGACGATATAAACACACAATTTTTTTTATATCACTATTGCCAAATATCAAATAATTTAATATTTTGAAGTTATAATAAGTTGTAAATCGTGTTGAAAATTATTAATTTAAAATGTATAAATTAATTTTATAATAGATTAATGTATTAATAATATACATTAGTTTTAAAGGCTTACAAATCAATCTAAAACAATGTATAAATGAATAATAAATAACTTAAAAACCCTTTAATGACTTTTAGTGATAAAACCCCTCAACTATTTTTGAATCGTAAAAAAAACCCTCAACTAAGTTTTCAACATTATAAACCCTCAACTTATAAACCGTTAACATATGTCACCCTCCGTCACGGTTTTTTAAACGGAGGGTAACATATGTTAACGGAACTAAAGTTGAGGGTTTATTTCACAGAATTTTTAGTTGAGGGTTTTTTTTACGATTCATCTTTAGTTGAGGGGTTTAATTACTAAAAACCCTTTAAAATACTAGTTACATGTTACTTGCTTTTTTTTTTGTGAGGATATTACTTATACATCTTTTCTCTTTGAACTTGTTTCTTGTTTTGCATGCAATATACTGGACTTGTTTTGCATTGATGTGCTCTACTCGGCATAGAATCTAGAGCCCAAATTTTGACATTTTCGGATATTGGATTTAAGCCCATTACATGAATTTATAAATGTATATGAAAAGAAATAACAATACTAAAGGTTTCAGAAGGTTGAAGGTTTTCGACTTTTGTTCAAAAAGTAAAAGCCAAAGTGTAAAAAGAAAGAGATCTGTTCCGCTTTGGAGAGCTTCCAGTCATTACTAGACTTCCACCATAAGTCAATAATTGCATCTGACTTGAATCAAAATAAACCAATAAAGTATCATTTTCTTTTAACAAAGTCACTATTCGAAACGCATAACAATTTCAATAATTTAGACGGAAACTTGGATATTCGCTTGAATAATTCTACAAAACAAATAATACACAGGACCTACTTTTAAGTCCGTATCACCCCACCAATACAGTTGAATGGGGGTACATATATTCGTTTTATTATAGCCTCAAGTATTATTTTAGATGGTAGCTTGAAGGTAAAAAGATAAGAAAAAAATAGCAGAAACGAACAAAAACACGTGAACACACGACTTTTGGCTTCTGTGTGTTACTAAAATGCGTTAGGATATACTGTTTACACTAAATTTTACAAAGGCTCTGTCCTCAATAATACAATAAAAGCATCAACCTACTCAGGTGAGTTTCTATGGAAACAATTCGTATTTGTTATGCCTCCTCCAACTTCCAAGGTTCAAAATATGGTGTTGCAAACTATCTCTATTTGTTAACTGTTGATAAAATAAATATTTGTTTTTTAATCAAAGGAAGATTAATGTGTTCAATACATTTTACATCTATCAAATCCATTTTTCTAGTCAACATTTCACAAATCACAATGCCTTATCCTTATTCTGATTAATCATAGTTAAGCTGTTCTAAGAACACGAGCGATTTGAACACGTGTTGAACAAGCATGGGACCCACATGACATCTACCGTTCAGATGACGTGAACAATCAATCCTTAACTTTATAGGTTTTGTAGTTTGTAGTTGGAATCATTTAAACTTTAGTTCCAAAGATGTAATCAAAATATCATTGAACTTGAAGATAATAATAACAATCGACAAATATACATTCAAAATCCCGTGAACGAAACAAACATATGAATCTGTCACCTGAAACATAACTAGATTTTATGTTCATTCATATCTTTTCATCGGACGACGATAGCGCTATGTGAGGAAAAATAAATTCGATCTTTAATTCTTCCAAAAGCATAGAGGTAATTGTCGTAATAAAGAAAGCAAAAAGACATTGCCTCCAGCTCACAGACACTAGCCAGTGTCGAGACACAACTTCTTCTGCTTTGCTCTGTACACACTCCACAAAAGTCTTCACCTCTCTTTCTCCGCTTCCTCCCAAACATCAAATAGCAATGTGGTACCCCTCTTACCTTATTCTTCTTCCTCCACTCACTAAGCCATATCTAGAAGACTAGAACCAACACTTAGTCTGAAAAACTCCGTCAATGGCTCTCTTCTTCTTCTTCCTCTTCCTCTTGATTCTCTCTTCTGCTTCCTCTATGAACGACCAAAACTCTTTGACTTACATCGTCCACGTCGACCACGAAGCTAAACCCTCAATCTTCCCCACTCACCGTCACTGGTACACCTCCTCTCTCGCCTCACTCACTTCCACTCCTTCAATCATCCACACATACGACACCGTTTTCCACGGCTTCTCCGCTAGACTCACCGCTCAAGACGCTACTCACCTCTTAACCCATCCTCACGTCATCTCCGTTATCCCCGAGCAAGTCCGTCACGTGCACACCACTCGCTCCCCTGAGTTCCTCGGTCTCAGGTCCACCGACAAAGCGGGTCTCCTCGAAGAGTCCGACTTTGGGTCGGATCTCGTCATCGGAGTTATCGACACGGGCATCTGGCCCGAGAGGCCCAGCTTCGACGACCGTGGTCTCGGCCCCGTTCCCGCCAAATGGAAAGGCCAATGCGTACCCTCGCAGGACTTCCCGGCGACGGCGTGTAACCGGAAACTCGTCGGAGCGAGATTCTTCTGCGGCGGGTACGAAGCGACCAACGGGAAAATGAACGAAACGACGGAGTTTCGCTCTCCGCGCGACTCCGACGGCCACGGGACCCACACGGCTTCTATCTCCGCCGGGCGTTACGTTTTTCCGGCGTCGATTCTCGGATACGCCCGCGGCGTCGCCTCCGGGATGGCTCCGAAAGCTAGGCTCGCCGCGTACAAAGTCTGCTGGAACTCCGGTTGCTACGACTCCGACATCTTAGCCGCGTTCGACACGGCGGTCGCCGACGGCGTCGACGTCGTCTCTCTCTCCGTCGGCGGCGTGGTGGTTCCGTACCACCTCGACGCCATCGCGATCGGAGCCTTCGGAGCGATCGACAGAGGGGTATTCGTCTCCGCCTCCGCCGGAAACGGCGGTCCCGGCGCTTTGACGGTGACTAACGTCGCGCCGTGGATGACGACGGTCGGCGCCGGAACCATCGACCGCGACTTCCCGGCGAACGTGAAGCTCGGAAACGGGAAAACGGTTCCGGGCGTTAGCGTTTACGGTGGGCCGGATCTTGAACCGGGTCGGATGTACCCGCTTGTGTACGGGGGAAGTTTGCTCGGAGGTGACGGTTACTCTTCGTCTCTGTGTATAGAAGGCTCGTTGGATCCGAGTTTGGTTAAAGGCAAGATCGTTCTCTGCGACAGAGGTATCAACTCGAGAGCTACCAAAGGAGAGATCGTGAGGAGAAACGGAGGCTCGGGGATGATTATAGCGAACGGTGTCTTCGACGGCGAGGGACTAGTCGCTGACTGCCACGTGTTACCTGCCACTTCGGTTGGTGCTTCGGGAGGTGATGAGATTAGGAGGTACATATCTGAGTCGAAACAACCAACGGCTACGATTGTTTTCAAAGGGACCCGACTTGGGATCCGACCCGCACCCGTAGTTGCATCTTTCTCAGCTCGTGGGCCTAATCCGGAGTCGCCGGAGATTCTTAAACCGGATGTTATCGCACCCGGTTTAAACATTTTGGCTGCTTGGCCTGACCGGATCGGTCCATCCGGTGTTCCTTCCGATAACCGGAGAACGGAGTTCAACATTTTATCAGGCACTTCGATGGCGTGCCCGCACGTGTCGGGTCTCGCGGCTCTGCTCAAGGCGGCTCATCCTGATTGGAGCCCAGCGGCTATAAGGTCAGCATTGATGACTACGGCTTACACTGTAGATAACCGAGATGAGCCAATGCTGGATGAGTCAACCGGGAATACATCTTCGGTTATGGATTACGGGTCGGGTCATGTTCACCCGACCAAAGCTATGGATCCAGGATTGGTCTACGATATTACATCTTACGATTACATCAACTTCTTGTGTAACTCGAACTACACAGGAGCCAACATTGTGACGATAACTCGACGCAAAGCTGACTGTGATGGTGCTAGACGCGCTGGACACGTCGGGAACTTGAACTATCCGTCGTTCTCTGTTGTGTTTCAGCAGTATGGAGAGAGTAAAATGTCGACACATTTCATTAGGACAGTGACTAATGTAGGCGATTCTGACTCGGTTTATGAGGTTAAGATTAGGCCGCCGAGAGGGACGAACGTGACGGTTGCGCCGGAGAAGCTATCGTTCAGACGGGTTGGGCAGAAACTAAGTTTTGTGGTTAGAGTTAAGACGACGGAGGTGACATTGTCACCAGGAGCGACAAGTGTTGAGACTGGTCATATAGTTTGGTCTGATGGGAAACGAAATGTTACAAGTCCTTTGGTGGTTACTCTTCAACAACCTCTGTGAAGGTTTTTTTAGGCTTTTGAGACCTGAAGAATTCTGGTCTCTTTGTTTTTCTATAAATTGTGAAAGTAAGAGATCATATAGCTGGTCTTGTTGTCTAATGTCTAAGATCTTTGTCGGACGTTCATGTAATATATAGTAGAGTGTTCATTTGATGATGTGGGCTTTTAATTGAGGCTTGTAGAGCTTAAAGCTCTGAGCCCAAATCTTTCTTGTTCAAGGTGAAATATATTATGATTTCATTATTCATTTTACTACTTGGGTTACTTGAGTTTCACAACTTGTATGAATGTATGGTCCCATATAGTTGAACAAAAATATCTTCTGTTTCTTTCAGGATATGGGCAGCTTTCAATCATCTTCTGTTTCTTGAGATCAGCTATTTTAGGAACTTTATCTCAATCGAACAAAAGAGAATGGTCCTAACATTATCTTGTATATATTTATTGTATTGGTATAACTTTATCTTCTACACTCAGTACACACGTATAGTAATACATCTTCAGTTCTCTCGAATACAATTTTGTGAAAACATAATAGAAAAAAGTAATTTGTCTTTAAATGATGTTAAGAAGCACCGAATAATATCAATCAGGAGATTTGATATGCAATTAACTAAATAATAAACAACAAATGATATGATTTAAAGTTTGAACTATGAAGATGAGCGTCAAGGGTGTGGTACAAGGAGGGACCGACAATGCAAAGCCTTGTCGTGAGTCAACTTGCTCAACTTGTTGTCTTTCTCTTATCTCTTTTCAAATTTCAATAAACTTTGTCTGTGTCAATATTCATGGCCTCTTTTGTTTACTGTGGTCACACGGATACACTTTCTTGACACTCTTCGGTAGTTCTTCAAGATTCTAAGATAAATGTTTTCACCCTTAACTTTATAGGAGCTTTTACATCATGGTTCTGGTTTTTTTCCCCCATAGCTAACTATAATCATGTAAATGTAAACACTACTAATAAACCCAAAAAAAATGTTACAAGGGAGAGTGATAGTATTTAGAAAAATGATCTTAATCGTAAATATTATTTTTTCTTAAGTAATGTGTAAAATCTGTATAATTCATCAACTTCCTATAACTAGTTAAAGCCTTAGCCATCAAAGGATAAAAATCTAATGTTCATAATTATTATAAGAACCACATTTGATTTCTTGTTGTCGGCTTATTCATTTGAAAGATCCAATCTCCATCATCACTTATCATTGTTTAACTTGTTATAATCTAGGAGATTACTTTTTACATTTGACCACAAATAACACATGGTGGTTAACTAACACACTCAAACTTTACTACTGAACTATAACTCCAACTATTTAAGCTCAACAGATTTCTTACCCAAATATCTTTTAGTTTAGAAATATTTTGAATGAAAATAATAAAAAAGATATTTTCATTTTTCAATGTTATCTATGATTTTCTTACCTTAGCTAACTATTACTCAATGGCATTATTGTAGAATCAGTCACAAAGTAAGGGTACAATGGTGAGTAAAAATCAACCTATATAATACACGACGCACCATCCCTCTATCTCTCTGGAGTGTACCAAACCACAGAGAGAGTAAACTATTAAATACAAAGAGAACCCCAAAGAAGCTAATATTCACCGT